>NC_050191.1:31118702-31126202 GCF_008315115.2 Sander lucioperca | reverse complement strand
CTAAAACTGTACAGCAATTTTCATACAAAGGTCATGCAACACAAAGTGCTTCAAATTATAGAAACAAAGGTGCACGCACGCACGCACTAACCTGGAAGGTGTGCGGCTGTTTGGGATGTTTGTAGTGAGTCACACTGAAGCTCAGAGAGTCTTTGGCACTTTCAATCAGCATCAGAGTGGAGCACTGAATACACACACACACACACACACACACACACACACACACACACAGAGACACACACACACACACACACACACACACACACACACACAGAGACACACACACACACACACACACACACAAAGAGACACACACACACACACACACAGGAACACAGACACATACACACACGCGCGCGCACACGCACACACGCACACACACACACACACACACGGGAACAGAGAAACAGAATAAGTCGCAGGTTTAAAATTATGGTTATAATAAAAGAAAGAACTGAGTTCATTTTAACGGTCCAACGTCACAAGACAGTATCTGGCATTGTTTTAATAAACATTTGTCTGCTCCCATGTTGATAAGAGCATTAAAAAAATAAAAAAACTCTTCTAAAATACATTTAGAACAGATAAAAATGTACCATTAATTTGAAATTAATTGTGAGTTAACTCTGGACAATCAAGCATTTAATTGTGATTAAACATAATCGACTGACAGCCCTAAAAGATATAAAATAATAATACAAATAATAAAAGATATTTTAAAATAATAATTGATAAAATAATAAAACATATTTTAAAATAATAATTTATAAAATAATAATAATAATAATAATAATATTTATAAATAAATAATAATGTGTGTGTGTTTCTCACAGAGATGTGCGCCTTGTAGATGTAGAGATCTCCGCGGCGTTTGGTGATGAGCAGCATGCGCTGGAACAGGAAGAGCGTTCGCTCGTTTTTGGCTCGATAGAGTTTGAAGTTTCCCTCCAGAACCAGTTCTCCGAACGTGGTGAGGTCCGCGCCTTTCCAGTTCAGCAGCAGAGACTGCACCTCCTGGAGAGGAAACACACGTTCATATCGTCTCCACGGAAACACAAGAATAAACACGGGGCCGGCACGCCGCTTAGGCAGGATAGGCAAACGCTAGGGACACCGTCACATGAGGAAAGAACATTTAGTGGATTAAAAAGGGGACAAAACGTCAAAAAAGCAACAATAAGATTGACAAAAGTCTCCAAAACAACGTAAAAAGGCAACAAAATTGTTTGAGTGTCTGTCTGTCTGTCTGTGTGTGTGTGTGTGTGTGCGTGGGCGCGTGTATGTGTGTGTGTGTGCGTGTTTGTGTGTGTCTGTGTGTGTCTGTGTGTGTGTGTCTGTGTGTGTGTGTGTGTGTGTGTGTGTGTGTGTGTGTGTGTGTGTGTGACCAACCTGCAGTCTGACAGCATGCTCGTGTTTCCTCTTCATGTCGTTGATGTACCACGCCACGGTCGTCATGGTGATGATCGCCTCCTCCACCACATCATAGCCCTGCTGCTGGTGGTCAAAGTGCTTCGCTATCTCCTACACACACACACACACAGAGACACACACACACACACACACACACACACAGACACACACACACACACACACACACACACACACACAAAGACACACACACAGAGACACACACACACATCGATATGAGTATTTTCTGCCACCGGGGGGGTGACCTGGAGCAGCAGGTGGTATTTGAGGGGGGGGGGGGGTTTACCTGGAGCAGCAGGTGGTATTTGAGGATCCTCTGAACAGGTTTCAGCAGGTATGATCCCAGAGGCAGCGAACGCTTCAATAGCTCCTGACGCTCCCGGAAAAACTTGGCCAGAGATTTATTCCTCATGCAGTCTGTCAACGCTGCCACCGAACTGCAATAACAACAATCTGTCAACGCTGCCACAGAACTGCAATAACAACAACAATCTGTCAACGCTGCCACCGAACTGAGAAACAACAACACTTCACTATCTCCTATACATACACACACACTAACCCTAACACACGCGCATACACACACACACACACACACACACAGACACAGAGACACACACATACACACACACACACAGACACACACACACACACACACACTAACCCTAACACATGCGTGCACACACACACGCACACTAACCCTAACACACGCGCACACACACACACACACAGACACAGAGACACACACATACACACACACAGAGACAGACACACACACACAGAGACACACACACACACACACACACACACAGAGAGACACACACACACAGAGAGAGACAAACACAGAGACACACACACACACAGACACACAGACACAGAGACACACACATACACACACACAGAGACAGACACACACACAGACACAGACACACACACACTAACCCTAAGACACACACACTAACCCTAACACACGCGCACACACACACACACAGACACAGAGACACACACATACACAGAGACAGACACACACACACACACACACAGACACACACACACACACACATACACACAGAGACACACAGAGAGACACACACAGAGACACACACACACACAGAGACACACACGCACAGAGACACACACACCAAACTGATGAAAATAGCATCAAGAACATAAACAATAAAACCTTCTAAAGACAAAAGAAGTTCAAAACAGCGATGAAAACTCTCGGAACTGCAACAGGAAGCAAAGGTGTGAACAGGAAGTGTGCTTCAACAGCTGTGAGATCCAGAAACTGGAAGCAGGACTCACTTGGGGTAGTTGGTGCAGTACTGCGTGTAGATCTCAAAGTACTCGCTCTGAAAACAGACAAAATCAGACACAGTTTCTCAGGAACTTCTTGTGGCGATTATACTCGATTGTAATGCTGCGTTTTTTACAATTTTTAGTCCGTAAGTTACAACTTCAAGTCACAACCTAGCACCTACCTACCGTTGACGTTAGCTAGCGCTAGCTGATACTAGCGATTTTCTAGTCGGCGACATATTTTGGGCTTCTTTTAATAAACATAACCTGTATTAGTACACAATCGTATGTGTAGTGTTTTGATTACAATGTGCAGAATGACTTTACGTTGCCTATTTATGTCTATTTATTTATATTTCTCTATACTCTGGTCCATTAGCTTGGTCCTACCAGACTCTGGTCCACTAGCCTGGTCCTACCAGACTCTGGTCCACTAGCCCGGTCCTACCAGACTCTGGTCCACTAGCCTGGTCCTACCAGACTCTGGTCCATTAACCTGGTCCTAGCAGACTCTGGTCCATTAACCTGGTCCTAGCAGACTCTGGTCCATTAGCATGGTCCTACCAGACTCTGGTACATTAGCCTGGTCCTAGCAGACTCTGGTACATTAGCCTGGTCCTAGCAGACTCTGGTACACTAGCCTGGTCCTACCAGACTCTGGTCCATTAGCCTGGTCCTACCAGACTCTGGTCCATTAGCCTGGTCCTACCAGACTCTGGTACATTAGCCTGGTCCTACCAGACTCTGGTCCTACCAGACTCTGGTCCATTAGCCTGGTCCTACCAGACTCTGGTCCACTAGCCTGGTCCTAGCAGACTCTGGTCCTACCAGACTCTGGTCCATTAGCCTGGTCCTACCAGACTCTGGTACACTAGCCTGGTCCTACCAGACTCTGGTCCATTAATCTGGTCCTAGCAGACTCTGGTACACTAGCCTGGTCCTACCAGACTCTGGTCCAGAGTAGCCTGGTCCTAGCAGACTCTGGTCCACTAGCCTGGTCCTACCAGACTCTGGTCCATTTCATTGGTCCAGAGAGTCTGGCCTCTCTCCATTGACAAGTGTTAACTTCCTTGAAGGCGGGTACTCTGTTGAAGTTTAAAACTATTGGATCTGCCCAGAGCCACTCTGGATCTGCCATAACCAATCGCTAACGTTTGGTCGTGACGTCGGCTTAGCATTGCTAGCGGTCACCTTAGCCAACTCCTTCACCGCTAACGGGGCGAGTTGGAAAATCAAAAAACTGTTCCCGAACCCCGTGGGGAGGAGGGCCACAACATCATGGCCACCAACACAACTCAGCAAAGATAGTTCTTGCTCTGGCTTTAACTTCTGGATATTCGGCAGCGTTGCCATAACAGACCGAATGGCTTCGCTCGCATCTTTCTCCGCCGCCATTACGGAACTACAACTCAAACTAGCGCACAACCTCAACGTCATCGTTCTCAACCACTCCCTCTGTTCACTGATTGGACCGCCAAATATTTGGCCGGAAAAAACCCAAGAATATACCGCAAACCCAGACGTAGTACTGAAGGGAAATGAAAATTGAACGGAAGTACGTAGTAGGGCGGAGCCAGGCTACTTTCACGGGTAGAAGGTTGTGAAAACACGAGTTATGGATTGCCTTGAACGCAGCATTATGTTGTGTAAAATAAAACCAGATGTTTTAAACCAGTGTTTCTCAGTTTGATTCCTTTTCTCATCAGCATTTAAATGTTTTCCAGGTACAAGGCGGTTAGTTAGTTAAACACAGTCTCCCACCTTGTCGACGAAGCAGCGGGCGACGGCGACCGGGTCGTTGTCGCAGCGATCCAGAGCCTGAAGCAGCTCGCTGCGGACAGGAAAAACACGTTACCATGGCAACAACAGCAGCAACAACAACAACAACAACACAACAACAAAAACACCAAATAAAGCAGCAAAAGTCCAAAAAAAAGCCAAACAAATGTGACAAACATTGAAAAAGACAAAAACCTCAAAAAACTATTAAAACATATAAAAAAAAGAGCCACAAACGTCAAAGAAAAGAGCCCGAAATGTCCAAGAAAATATTTAAAAAATTGAAAAAAGGGACACATCTATTAAATTAATCTCCAACTATTTTAATAATCCATTACTCAGTTTGAGTCATTTAGTTTAGTGTGTGCGTCTCTGTGTGTGTGTGTGTGTGTGTGTGTGTGTGTGTGTGTGTGTGTCTGTGTGTGTGTGTGTCTGTGTGTGTGCGTGTGTCACTGTGTGTGTGTGTGTGTGTGGGTCACTGTGTGTGTGTGTGTGTGTCATGTGTGTGTGTGTGTGTGTGTGTGTGTCTCGTGTGTGTGTGTGTGTGTGTGTGTGTGTGTGTGTCTCTGTGTGTGTGTGTGTGTGTGTGTCTGTGTGTGTGTGTGTCTGTGTGTGTGCGTGTGTCACTGTGTGTGTGTGTGTGTGTGGGTCACTGTGTGTGTGTGTGTGTCTGTGTGTCTATGTGTGTGTGTGTGTGTGTGTGTGTGTGTGTGTCTCTGTCTGTGTGTGTGTGTGTGTGTGTCTCTGTGTGTGTGTGTGTGTGTGTGTGTGTGTGTGTGTGTGTGTATGTGTCTGTCTGTGTGTGTGTGTGTGTGTGTGTGTGTGTGTGTGTGTGTGTCTGTGTGTGTGTGTGTGTGTGTGTGTGTGTGTGTGTGTGTCTATGTGTGTGTGTCTATGTGTGTGTGTGTGTGTGTGTGTGTGTGTGTGTGTGTGTGTGTGTGTGTGTGTGTGTGTGTGTGTGTGTGTGTGTGAGAGAGAGAGAGAAACTCAGCTGTCACAGTTTTTAATAATCCATTAATCAGTTTGAGTCATTTCTTTATGATAAATCAGGTAAACTTGTGTGATGTCAGCTTGTTAAATATGAATTCTCTAGTTTCTTCTCTCCTCTGGGACAGGAAACTCAACATCTTTGAGTTGTGGACAAAACTAGACATTTGAGGACGTCATCTTGGGCTTTTTGGGAAACTCGATCCACATTTTAGAGACAGAACTACTCATCCATTCATCTCTGCAGCTCTCCGTTGTTGGATGATGTAATGAAGGTGTGTGTCCAGCAGGTGGAGCTGTCACATCAGCCAGATATAAACACATGTTTCCCATGTTTCTGTCTCTGGTTTGGTTGAAATAAACCCTTAATTCACCCATTTACATGTAGAAATATGCTGGCTCTATACACGCTAAAAGTCCTGATTATTTACATGGAGTCTGGTGGAAATATGCTGGCTCTATACACGCTGAAAGTACTGATTATTTACATGGTGTCTGGTGAAACACACGCAGCTGTGTGGAGCACACAGTCTGCTGACGTCCTTCTTTAAAAGACAAACTCGCCCTCTGACATGAAGCCCAGCGAGCGCTAACCCTGAGGAAACCTTACAGAAAATAATATGGATAAAAAAAATATATAATAGCTTCAAAAATGCCTAAAAAGCGTCAAAAAGGGCGACAAAAACCTTGAGAAAGGCACAAAAACTGTGAAAAAAACTATAAAAAAGTCTAAGAAAGCACCAAGATAATTTTAAAAACAAAACAAAAAAAAGATAAGTTGACAAAAGTCCAACAGAAACGATACACATGAAACCACGATGTGACCGTTGCAGCCGGGACGTCCTGCTGTGAAAAACAAACTCGAAAAACACCAAAGGTCACATAAAAACACAAACTAAGTAATGAAGGCAGCGGTAGACTGTGTTGTGTGCTGCTCTCTTCAAACCCACCAGACTCCATGTAAATAATCAGTAATTTTATCATCGTAAACACACTTCATTGAAAGTGAACAGAAACTAAATCAAACTACCAAAAGCCGTCTTGGTTCATCTTTCCACTGTTCCAACAATCACCACTCTGGTTTGGTTGAAATAAACCCTTAATTCACCCATTTACATGTGGAGATATGCTGGCTCTATACACGCTAAAAGTCCTAATTATTTACATGGAGTCTGGTGGAGATATTCTGGCTCTATACACGCTTAAAGTCCTGATTATTTACATGGAGTCTGGTGGAAATACGCTGGCTCTATACACGCTAAAAGTCTGATTATTTACATGGAGTCTGGTGGGAATATTCTGGCTCTATACAAGCTAAAAGTCCTGATTATTTACATGGAGTCTGGTGGAAATATGCTGGCTCTATACACGCTAAAAGTACTGATTATTTACATGGAGTCTGGTGAAACAAAACTCGCTCTCCGACATGAAGCCCAGCGAGAGCTAACCCTGAGGAAAGGTTCCAGAGACTTTTAGGATTATAGATTATATATCTGACCTGTTGAATTTGTAGAGACGTATAGATTATAGGTTATAGATTATAGATTATATATATCTGACCTGTTGAACTCGTAGATGTCTTCGATGTTTCCGAACAGAGAGCAGACCTGCTCGGGACGGATGGACACCTCGCTCTGGTCGATGATGTGGGCCAGGTAGTCCTGCAGGAGCAACACATGCACTCATCATTACATCATCATTACATATTCATTACATCCCCCAAAACCACCACTAAAAACACACTTCACGCTCACAAACATTCTCACAATAATTTATTTTTTATGACAAATTTGCGAAAAAAAAATAAAAAATAAAAAATCGCCTTTTTTTCTCAAAATATTTTGTCTTTTATTTAAAAAATGTAAAAATTTCGGAAAAAAAATAAATTTTTATTTTATTTTTTGTTTAGAAATCTTCAGAAAAAAATTAACCTTTTTTTCCCCGAAATATTTAGACTTTTTTTCCGAAATATTGTGTCTTTTATTTTAAAAAATTGACAAATTT
>NC_050191.1:31113702-31116202 GCF_008315115.2 Sander lucioperca | reverse complement strand
GAGGGCCTGTGGGGGTCTGTGGGGGCCTGTGGGGGTCTGTGGGGGTCTGTGGGGGCCTGTGGGGGCCTGTGGGGGACTATGGGGGACTATGGGGGTCTGTGGGGGTCTGTGAGGGTCTGTGGGGGTCTGTGGGGGTCTGTGGAGGCCTGTGAGGGCCTGTGGGGGTCTGTGGAGGTCTGTGGGGGTCTGTGGGGGGTCTGTGAGGGCCTGTGGGAGTCTGTGGGGGTCTGTGAGGGCCTGTGGGGGTCTGTGAGGGCCTGTGGGGGACTGTGGGGGTCTGTGGGGGGTCTGTGAGGGCCTGTGGGGGGTCTGTGAGGGTCTGTGGGGGTCTGTGGGGGTCTGTGAGGGCCTGTGGGGGTCTGTGGGGGCCTGTGGGGGTCTGTGGGGGTCTGTGAGGGCCTGTGAGGGCCTGTGGGGGCCTGTGGGGGACTATGGGGGTCTGTGGGGGTCTGTGAGGGTCTGTGGGGGCCTGTGGGGGTCTGTGGAGGTCTGTGAGGGCCTGTGGGGGTCTGTGGAGGTCTGTGGGGGTCTGTGGGGGTCTGTGAGGGCCTGTGGGGGCCTGTGGGGGACTGTGGGGGTCTGTGGGGGGTCTGTGGAGGTCTGTGGGGGTCTGTGGAGGTCTGTGAGGGTCTGTGGGGGTCTGTGGGGGTCTGTAAGGGTCTGTGGGGGTCTGTAAGGGTCTGTGGGGGTCTGTGTGGGTGTGTGAGGGTCTATGGAGGTCTGTGAGGGTCTGTGGGGGTCTGTGAGGGTCTGTGGAGGTCTGTGGGGGGTCTGTGTGGGTGTGTGGGGGTCTCACCTCTACAATCATGCGCAGGTCTCTGACGTACGTCCTCTCCGTCTCGATGAGCTCCATGACGACGCGGTCCAGGTAGGTCAGCTGAGAGCTGGGCACCATGGCGACCGGCGTCTGCTGGCGGCGAATCAGAGCTCTGCTTTCACAAAGATCAAAGACGGAGAAACAGTTAGACACAAAAAATGATTCTTTCATCTTTTTCTCAAAACAATGTTCAGACACACACACACACACACAAACACACACACAAAAAGAGACACACACACACAAACACAAAAAGAGACACACACACACACACAGAGATACACACACACACACACACACACACACACACACACACACACACACACACACACACAGAGAGACACACACACACACACAGAGAGACACACACACACACCAACAAAGCTACAAACAGCGTTGAAGTCTTGCCTGTTGTCTCCCCACGTTGCCGTGGTTTCTGAGGCGTCCGTGTTGTTGTTGTTGAGTTCCAGGCCGAGGCTCCGCCCTTTCCTGTCAGGCTCCTCCCCCTCGCCGCTCAAGGCGGCGTCCTGGGCGTCCCGGGAGGACCCGGAGCCGGAGGACAGCGTGGAGATCAGGCTCAGCGGGCGCCGGTCGGAGGAGTCGGACGGCGTGGCCGACGGAGCGCGCTCATTGCTGCTGATGGAGCCGCAGGACAGGCGGGGAGACTCTGGGGACAGAGACAGCAGTGTTGCCAACTTAGCGACTTTGTCGCTAGATTTAGCGACTTTTCAGACCCCCTTAGCGACTTTTTTTCAAAAAAGCGACTAGCGACAAATCTGGCGACTTTCTGTAGAAAAGTTGTCAGTATTGTCCAGCGAGCACGCGAGGTATTTCTCTCCTGTAGCTGCCAAAACAGTCTTCTGTTCTGTGACAGAGGAGCAGCCTCTCCCCTCTCTCCTCGTGCAGCAGCTCTGTGCACAGTGTGCAGATAGTTAGAAGGGGAGGGGGGGACAGGGTGTGGGGGCCGGTGTACGTAGGACAGACAGCGGGACGCGACGGGAGAAAGAGTCCGCTGAGCTGGCCTGGACCTCGGCAAGCCAGCCTTCTTTGAGAATTCTTCATCTTTCTCCCTCCCTTTGTAGAATTTCTTTTTTTTTACGTAATACCCTAACCCCAGAGACAGAGACACGTATATCAGGGTAATACCCTAACCCCAGAGACAGAGACACGTATATCAGGGTAATACCCTAACCCCAGAGACAGAGACACGTATATCAGGGTAATACCCTAACCCCAGAGACAGAGACACGTATATCAGGGTAATACCCTAACCCCAGAGACAGAGACATGTATATCAGGGTAATACCCTAACCCCAGAGACAGAGACACGTATATCAGGGTAATACCCTAACCCCAGAGACAGAGACACGTATATCAGGGTAATACCCTAACCCCAGAGACAGAGACACGTATATCAGGGTAATACCCTAACCCCAGAGACAGAGACACCTATATCAGGGTAATACCCTAACCCTAGAGAGAGAGACAGGTATATCAGGGTAATACCCTAACCCTAGAGAGAGAGACACGTATATCAGGGTAATACCCTAACCCCAGAGACAGGTATATCAGGGTAATACCCTAACCCTAGAGACAGAGACACGTATATCAGGGTAATACCCTAACCCTAGAGACAGAGACACATATATCAGGGTAATACCCTAACCCTAGAGACAGAGACAC
>NC_050191.1:31083702-31108702 GCF_008315115.2 Sander lucioperca | reverse complement strand
TCTATCTCTGTAGGGATCCATCCCATAATGTTGTCAGACACTTACTATAATAATAATAATCTAAGTCTGTCGGCAGCAGCAACAGAACTTTTAGTGACTCTAACTGCTGCTGAACATTAAAGAAGTTGCCCTTTAAAAACGTAGCTTCACATGGCTTCAGTACGTCCTGTGTTGTGCTTGTTGAAAAGGCCAACGTGTGACCTTTAAACACAAGAGGCAGTGATCAGATACAAACAACCGGTCAGACTCAGACGGCGATCAATACATCACTGCAGCTGCTTTACTGCTTATCATTTCCTGAACCTAATGAAATCTTCATGAACCGTCTTTGAGCTAGAGTCTCCTTTGTGTCCGTCCCTTCCCAATGAAACACAGACACACATCTGACTGTTTAGACAATGTTCACACTAAGGGTCCCATTCTGGACGTGCTGGTCTTACAGGGAGGTGTGTTCAGGTGCATTATGGGAAGTGATCGCTCCATTGACCAACAAAAACCTGGTCTAAAGTCAATAACGCAGCATTTCATTGTTATTTTAACAGAGCATTAGTAAAATGATCCTAGGCTTGTGCACACACTATGCTTGTTACACACACAGGGACGCACAGCAGCACACACAAATGCTTTGTGTCTGTTTATGTGTGCATCTTTTTGTGTGTGTGTGTGTGTGTGTGTCTGCGTTTGTTTGTCTGTGTGTGTGCGTGCATGTGTGTGTGTCTGTGTGTGTGTGTGTGTGTGCATGCATGCATGTGTGTGTGTCTGTGTGTGTGTGTGTGTGTGTGCATGCATGCATGTGTGTGTGTGTGTGTCTGCGTATGTGCGTGCATGTGCGTGTGTGTCTGTGTATGTGCGTGCGTGTGTGTGTGTGTGTCTGTGTGTGTGTGTGTGTGTGTGTGTGTGTGTGTGTGTGTGCGTGTGTGTGTGTGTGTCTGTGTGTGTGTGTGTGTGTGTGTGTGTGTGTGTGTGTGTGTGCGTGTGTCTGTGTCTGTGTATGTGCGTGCGTGCATCTGTGCGTGCGTGTGTGTGTGTCTGTGTGTGTGCGTGTGTGTGTGTGTCTGAGAGTGTTTCTTCAACTTCTGTCTTTAAAACCCACAAGATAGAAATACACACTTGTACACATCAACACTAATTATAGTATTATATAGTATTTACAGAGATACAGAAAACGTTTTCATTCTTACATCGTTTTCAAAGACTGAGCGATGCAGAATAGACACGTTTTGTTCTGGTTGATGTTTCTATGACTTTAGATAAATAATGACCAGATATTTACATCTGAGTCTGATCTGAGAGCAGCGTGTGTTTGGTTGTGTCACGGAGCGTCCCAGAGGGGCGGGACAATGTCCCGACTGTTCTGCAGACACAACGGACCCTTTATCACGCTGTGACCTCAGCTTTAATCAACCAGGGTGGACAAAATATGAGAAACACCTCTGAGACGCTGTGGTTTCCTTCCTGCAGACTCCTGCAGATGGAAAGGATCCCTACAGAGATAGAACTTTTAGTTAAAGAGTAAGATCCTTTTAGTTTAACATGAAACAGCCCCAAAATCACCATCACCAAACCCACCAGACTCCATGTAAATAATCAGGACTTTTAGCGTGTATAGAGCCAGCATATCTCCTCATGTAAATGGGTAAATTAAGGGTTTATTTCAACCAAACCAGAGTGGTGATTGTTGGAACAGTGGAAAGATGAACCAAGACGGACTTTGATAGTTTTCTTTAGTTTCTGTCCACTTTGAATGAAGTGTGTTTTACCATGATAAAAGTCCTGATTATTTACATGGAGTCTGAAGGGTTTTATTTGAATCCTCTTCCTCCTGCTGTTTTACATATACAGATAACAGGAAGTCAGGCTGTAAAAGGAGAAAGAGGAGGGACAACAGTAATGCAAGAGGAGTTACTAAAGTTGGCAAAACTGCAAAACCCACCAGACTCCATGTAAATAACAGCTACTTTTATCATCATAAAACACACTTCATTCAAAGTGGACAGAAACTAAATAAAACTACCAAAAGCCGTCTTGGTTCATCTTTCCACTGTTCCAACAATCACCACTCTGGTTTGGTTGAAATAAACCCTTAATTCACCCATTTACATGAGGAGATATGCTGGCTCTATACACGCTAAAAGTCCTGATTATTTACATGGAGTCTGGTGGAGATATGCTGGCTCTATACACGCTAAAAGTCCTGATTATTTACATGGAGTCTGGTGGAAATATGCTGGCTCTATACACGCTAAAAGTCCTGATTATTTACATGGAGTCTGGTGAGTTTGGTGATGGTGATTTCGGGGCTTTCATGTGAAACAAGGACGACGCATCACTTCCTGTCTGACAGAGCGAGCAGGTAAACAGCTCCCTCCTCTCTGCAGGGGAGGATTATCAGCGAGGAGTGTCAGAGTTCCTGTGTGCTCTGAATGCCTCGCCGCAGGAGGATTAACTCTTCGTTACCCAGCAGCCACTTGGGGTTTGTCATCAACCAGAAACAACCAACCAGCTGGTGATGGAACAGGTAAACTAGTGTGATGTCAGCAGGTGATGGAACAGGTAAACTAGTGTGATGTCAGCAGGTGATGGAACAGGTAAACTAGTGTGATGTCAGCTGGTGATGGACAGGTAAACTAGTGTGATGTCAGCAGGTGATGGAACAGGTAAACTAGTGTGATGTCAGCAGGTGATGGAACAGGTAAACTAGTGTGATGTCAGCAGGTGATGGACAGGTAAACTAGTGTGATGTCAGCAGGTGATGGACAGGTAAACTAGTGTGATGTCAGCAGGTGATGGACAGGTAAACTAGTGTGATGTCAGCTTGTTAAAGGTGAATAGTTTCTAGTTTCTTCTCTCCTCTGGGAAACTCTGGGATTATCTTCCAGGACGAGTTTTTAAATTCTGAAGTCCAAAAATGTAAAAACTAAGTTATTTTAACTTAACATGTCTGTCTGTGTGTGTGTGTGTGTGTGTGTGTGTGTGTGTGTGTGTGTGTGTGTGTGTGTGTGTGTGTGTGTGTGTGTGTGTGTGTGTGTAATCTGTGATAATGAGGATTAGTTAGATGAGTTAATCCGGTACAGAGAGAGAAGAGAAGCAGCAGAGATTACAACCAACACACAGCATGATACTGCTAATAACACTGCTAATAATACTGCAACAAGGCCGTTTTCAACTGAAGAAATATTTACCATGTTTGCAAAACAACCAATCACAGAGCTTACTGTAAGAAGGACTAAAATACCATCAGCAGCCTCTACTTCAGTCATGTCCCAAATCTAGGAAATACACAACGGTGAACGATCTTAACGGCAAAATCATTCAATTTATCGCCTTTGTAAAATGATAAAATAACCCATTCACGGTAGAATAAAATGCACGTAATAAGGTAAAAGTAGTACAGGAGAGACTTGGTGTGTGTATATATATATATATATACATACATACATACATACAATCATTAATACACACACACACACACACAGACACACACACACCTCGGTATCGGCCAAAGTGAGTGTGAAAAAATAAATACAATCTTTAAATAACTATATCTAACGTTTTAATGTTTCTGAAACTGTGTGTGTCTGAGTGTTTCAGCGTGTGTGTGTGTGTGTGTCTGTGTGTCTGTGTGTGTGTGTGTGTGTGTGTGTGTGTGTGTGTGTCTGTGTCTGTGTGTCTGTGTGTGTGTGTGTGTCTGTGTGTGTGTGTTTGTGTGTGTCTGTATGTGTATTAATGATTGTGTGTGTGTGTGTGTGTGTGTGTGTGTGTGTGTGTGTGTGTGTGTGTGTGTGTGTGTGTGTGTGTGTTGAGTTTGTGTGTGTGTTTGCATTTTTGTTCTTTTTGTAATGACAAAACATAATAATGTTAGTTGCAGCTCTATGAGCAACAGCTGTAAATGGACCAGACTCCTAACAGAAAACAGCACATTTAAGCAGCACAGCGGCCTGTTTCAGAGTTAAATAAACCTGATGTTTGTGCAGGAGAGCCTACCTTTTGTCGCTTTTCTTCAACGTATTTGTAGATTTTAAAAATGTTTTTGACGCTACTACTACGATACTCCATATTCGAAATAATCCAGGATGAAAATAATCTGTATACTCACAGCGCTATAAGAAACACAGAGGCTCTAAATAAACCAGACTCCTAACAGAAAACAGCAAATTAAAGCAACACGGTGTGTGTGTTTAAGCCTACCTTAATGGAGCTGTCTGCAGATACACAGAGTCCTCCGTCTGTTCACTCTACCTGCAGCTCTGCCAGGAGGGGGCGGGGCTTATCGTTCTGACCGGATGGGGCGGGGCTTAAAGCTCTGACCGGAGGGGGCGGGGCTTAATCCAATTAGCCTCAAATGAACGAGCAGAGGGGAAAGGATACAACCAGAGTACTTGTATGAAGTACTTGAAAGCAATACTTGAGTACAAGTAGTGATTTTGGTAGAAGTTAGAAGTTAAAGTTAAAAGATTATTTTCAACGTGGAATGAATATTTTGAGACAAAAGTTTGACTGTTTTGAGAGAAGAAAAAATGAATATTTTTTGGGGACAAAATCGGAATATTTTGGAAAAATGTTGTTAAACTATGCTACACACACACACACACACACAGAGACACACACACAGACACACACACACACAGAGAGAGAGAGAGAGACACACACACACACACACACACACACACACACACAGAGACACACACACAGACACACACACACACAGAGACACACACACACACACACACACACACAGAGAGAGAGAGAGAGAGAGAGAGACACACACACACACACACACACACACAGAGAGAGAGAGAGAGAGAGAGAGACACACACACACACACACACACACACACACACACACACACACAGAGAGAGAGAGAGAGAGAGAGAGACACACACACACACACACACACACACACAGAGACACACACACACACACACACACACACAGAGAGAGAGAGAGAGAGAGAGAGACACACACACACACACACACACACACACACACACACACACACCCAGACTAGCACACAAACAGACATACACACACATACACACAGAGACTATCAAACACACACACACACACACACACACACACACACAGACACACACACACACACACAGACAAACAGAGACACACACACAAAACGTGGACAAATGTACATCAGCACTGAGGGACAGAGTGGCGAGTGTATCACAACACGAGCAGCTGACAGACAGCGAGGGAAGGAGAGATGATGTCACACAGACGGATGATGTCACACAGACGACCAGCGATGTCTGCTCACAACAGATAGATCATGGATGTGAAAGTTATCGTCCATGAAGCTGACATGCCCAAAAGGAATATGGAGTATATCTCTGCAAAATCCAAGGCCTTTCTGAGTGGTCTGGGTCTCATGATGAAGGGAACACGTGTATGTAGAGGTGTAAACAGCAGTATATATATATATATATATATATATATATATATATATATATATATATATATATATGTTACTGAGACCGAACACAGTATAAATAATAGATTTCATTTCTACCCAACAAAACTATACATTTGTAATGGGAATATCTCTCGGGAATTTTGCAGTTGCAGCCCAAAACCTCTAGAAATCCATAGAGGACAGACAGACAGGCAGACAGGCAGACAGGCAGACAGGCAGAGAGACGGAGAGACGGAGAGACAGACAGCACACCCCGATGCTTGTTAACAATGAAAACAACAACTCCCATGAACCCAGGCAACTTCATGACATCATCAAAAGTCTGTGTTTACGTCCACGGTTTCTTGGACTAAAACACAGACCAGTAGAGAGACCAGTAGAGAGACCAGTAGAGAGACCAGTAGAGAGACCAATAGAGAGACCAGTAGAGAGACCAGTAGAGAGACCAGTAGAAAGACCAGTAGAAAGACCAGTAGAGAGACCAATAGAGAGACCAGTAGAGAGAGTAGTATAGACCAGTAGAGAGACCAGTAGAGACCAGTAGAGAGACCATTAGAGAGACCAGTAGAGAGAGTAGTATAGACCAGTAGAGAGACCATTAGAGAGACCAGTAGAGAGACCAGTAGAGAGACCAGTAGAGAGACCAATAGAGAGACCAGTAGAGAGACCAGTAGAGAGACCAATAGAGAGACCAATAGAGAGACCAATAGAGAGACCAGTAGAGAGACCAGTAGAGAGACCAATAGAGAGACCAATAGAGAGACCAGTAGAGAGACCAATAGAGAGACCAGTAGAGAGACCAGTAGAGAGACCAGTAGAGAGACCAGTAGAGAGACCAATAGAGAGACCAGTAGAGAGACCAGTAGAGAGACCAATAGAGAGACCAATAGAGAGACCAGTAGAGAGACCAATAGAGAGACCAGTAGAGAGACCAGTAGAGAGACCAGTAGAGAGACCAATAGAGAGACCAGTAGAGAGACCAGTAGAGAGACCAATAGAGAGACCAGTAGAGAGACCAGTAGAGAGACCAGTAGAGAGACCAATAGAGAGACCAGTAGAGAGAGTAGTATAGACCAGTAGAGAGACCAGTAGAGACCAGTAGAGAGACCATTAGAGAGACCAGTAGAGAGAGTAGTATAGACCAGTAGAGAGACCATTAGAGAGACCAGTAGAGAGACCAGTAGAGAGACCAGTAGAGAGACCAATAGAGAGACCAGTAGAGAGACCAGTAGAGAGACCAATAGAGAGACCAATAGAGAGACCAATAGAGAGACCAGTAGAGAGACCAGTAGAGAGACCAATAGAGAGACCAATAGAGAGACCAGTAGAGAGACCAATAGAGAGACCAGTAGAGAGACCAGTAGAGAGACCAGTAGAGAGACCAGTAGAGAGACCAATAGAGAGACCAGTAGAGAGACCAGTAGAGAGACCAATAGAGAGACCAATAGAGAGACCAGTAGAGAGACCAATAGAGAGACCAGTAGAGAGACCAGTAGAGAGACCAGTAGAGAGACCAATAGAGAGACCAGTAGAGAGACCAGTAGAGAGACCAATAGAGAGACCAGTAGAGAGACCAGTAGAAAGACCAGTAGAGAGACCAGTAGAGAGACCAGTAGAGAGACCAATAGAGAGACCAGGTCTATGTTTAAACTAACCAGACTGTTATCAACGTGTGTGAAACACGGAGTAGAACCAAACTTTCTTACCTTCATCCATGGGGACGTCATGGGAGGAGCAGAGGGATCCTTCAGGCATCACACACACACCTGCAGAGACACACACACACACACACACACACACACACACACAGAGAGACACACACACACAGAGAGACACACACACACACACACACACACACAGAGAGACACACACACACACACACACACACACACACACACACAGGCAATATGAGGACCTGAAGGAAGACAGGACTCCTAACTCAGATCATTGTGAGAATCTGTGTGTGTGTGTGTGTGTGTGTGTGTGTGTGTGTGTGTGTGTGTGTGTGTGTGTGTGTGTGTCACATTAAACAGGAGCATAATAAACAAGTTCATACGATAATCATATTTATTTATATTATCTGTAAAAACAACAGACCAAAACCAACTAAACTAAGAACGGGGGTGAATCAGTGTGTGTACTGTAGGCTAGTTCATGTGTTTCCATGGAAACCAGGTCAGATCCCAAACCTGATCACTTCCTGTTCGTCCGGTTCTTAAGTGCTCTGAGTGTTTTTGTTTTGCCTGCATCAGCCTTCAGAACACACACACACACACACACACACACACACACACACACACACACACACACACACACACACATACACAGACACACACACACATACACATACACAGACACACACACACACACATACACACACACACACAGACACACACACACAGACAGACACACACACACAGACACACACACACAGACACACACACACACACACACACACAACAGCAGCAGCAGCATCCAGTATATTCTTATACGGATCGCAGTATAAAAAACGCTTAATTTAAGCTTATTTTGCTTTTCGGCAACAATAAAACGTTCACCCAACACGTCTCGGTGGATTTTCTGAATATTCTGAATCTTGACTTACTTCGGCTCGATGTATTTCACCCAGCAGCTCCTAATGTTAGGAAATATCTGAAGAGTTGAGACTTGTCTGCCTGTCTCTCAGCGGTGGCTCGCTGCCGCTGCTAGGGCGTGTTTCCGTGGCGAAAGAAACCGACAAAACGTTAAATATACGAACATTACACGCTCTCTTGTGTATGAAATCAATGCCGAATTAAAGATCGAGTCAATTGTATTTCTAAAAACATTAGTTCATAATTTATGAAGTACGTTATTTTTTTCAGACGAGCGCGTAATTCTAAAATATCCAGATTTCCTAACGGAGTTCTGCATCAGCAACCCCACATTCAAGCTGCAGTATGAGGGCAGCTAGCTCTAACTTTACCGTGCCGTGCCGTGCCATTCTAAAACTGTGATTAGTTTGAAGTTGAACTCGGTTTCCAGCAGAAGAAAACTACCACCAGGGTGGGTCAGACTCTGTCACTGGTTTTCAGTCTTCTCACTTTAAACTGAAGCGGGTTAAAAAGTCACTTCCGTGTAGAGTCAAACAGTTTGAGCACATTTACGGTCCAACACACACGTTAACGTGTTAAAACTGGAACATTTGAAGAAACGTGACTGTTAGCAGTGAAGTCTGGACTCACCTCCGTCAGCTTTAAGGGAATACAAGTTGTGTTAACGCTTTCATCTGTCCGTCCACTCTGACTGACTGTCCCTAACTAACTAACATCTGTCTGTCCGTCGGACTGCTGCTGCTCTGAGACCCTCTGCACATGCGCATTATCTAATAACACACACACACACACACACACACACACACACACACACACACACACACACACATACACAAACAAACAAACAAACTCATCATACTGCAGTAAAAGTACTAACGCAGTGATAATACAGTTTTTTACGATCGCTATGACACTTTTAACAACTTTCCTAAACTCTTAACACAGTTAGCACAACATCCGTCTGTGTAGGCTGTAGGCTACAATTAACACATTTCTTATTGCTTTGACACTAAATGCATACAGTTAACACACATTTAAAATGCTTGAACTTCTTTTACACACAAGCTCAACCAAGACCAAAACAATGGATCTTTACTGACCAATTTACAAATGCTTTCACACATCATAACATCATGTTGTAAACTTAACTTATAGGCTACAGTCAAAGTGAACAGCTGCTCATATTGTAAATTTAAACACAAATATATCCCCTGGATTTTATACATGCATTAATTGAGAAACAGCTGATTGGAGCTATGCAAATAGATCGATCACAGCTGATTCCCTTCTAGGAAACACACTCAGCTGTTGAGATTCTTTCAATCACATGACTACAGCTACATTAAATCCAGTGCAATACATATTTCAGGGATATACGTCTCCAAGACATTGGCTGTGTCTCAAAGCGCCTACTTGCACACTTCAAACACTTAGTTTGAAGTATATAGTGGAGAGAACGCACTGAAAGTACCAGGATGACCCCCTAAAAACGGTCCAAAAGTTCAGTGTGGAACGATGGACCCTACTCGCATTAAACGGGCGCCATCTGGACTACAAAGCAGAAAGGGGAGGGACCAGGGACGTCGACTGGCAGCTGATTGGACGAACGCGTCACGTGGGTCTGGCTTCTCCCGGATTTCACAACAGAGCATAATGGCGTCTCGTTCAGAATACGATCTCGTATTTTACTAAAATAATTCACCGAAACGTGTTTCTGAAAACATTTGAAGAGAGAAATAGGCCGTGCAGCTGCTGAATCTGTCTTCATTTCAGATCAACAAAGGTCAGTTTAACAGATTTAAAAAGATTTTGAGAGGCGGCGAGCCGAGTCGACCGCTCGTCATTTCAGGTAAGTGTTTTTACGTAAGTGTTCATTTTAGGACGATACTAACCATCGATAGGGGGACTACGGCAGGAAGTGGTCAGTGACCATTAGCAGTGGACTACGGCAGGAAGTGGTCAGTGACCATTAGCAGTGGACTACGGCAGGAAGTGGTCAGTGACCATTAGCAGTGGACTACAGCAGGAAGTGGTCAGTGACCATTAGCAGTGGACTACAGCAGGAAGTGGTCAGTGACCATTAGCAGTGGGACTACGGCAGGAAGTGGTCAGTGACCATTAGCAGTGGGACTACGGCAGGAAGTGATGGAAGTATGCTGAATGAGACAGCCTTTTTCTGTTGTTATACATATTTTTTTTGTTTTTCCTACTTGGAAGTTTATGTCACTTGTGGTAATGCCTCATGTATGTCTGTTGGTGTTATTAATCTCATGTATGTTTGTATGTATGTCCTCTTCTTTTTATACGAGCTACCCAGGGATGCACAAAGAATTTCAGCCTTGGCTGACAATAAAGTTGTATCGTATCGTAAGACCGTACAGCCCGGTCTCTCGCCAGTTTGTGTAAATGTCACGTTATTTTTAATCTATTGATACGTCTTCATGGGGACGTTTTTCTCGTGTTTTTACGTGGTGGCCAGCACGAAAATGTGAAGTAATGTATTTCAATGGGAAGCATATTTCGTGGTCACAGCACGAATACGGTAGGGAGTAGTATAAAGAGCCGAAAATCAGCGTAGGGAGGCTGGTCAGGGTCAGTGCTTAATTTGTAAAGTGGGAGGTCCCGGAGCGCAGGGGGGGGGTGGATCCGGCAAATCATAACGGGGGTTGGAGGTAACAGAACCAAAAAAAAATTACACTGCCTACATAGCTTCTCTGACTAAACAACCTAAACAACGCTGTGTGGACATCAGGGCGATGTTTATTTTAATTTCAGAACATGCACTGCATCGTTGAGAAATGTAAAAAAAATTAAAAATACACTACAACGATCGTTTTCACAAGAAGCAACTATCCATCGGACAATTAAAACATAAAACCCACCGTGGTCTCCACATTCTTGATCGGCAGAAACGGTTTCTGCTTGTTTGAGATCTGACTGGCCAGCGGGTTTGAAAAAGTTAAGAAAACTTTGTTGTCTTTTTGACATTTTCCCCTGAGTGAAACGAGGCTATAACAGCAATCTGTCTCCCCTCCCTCCGTCCCTCTCCCCCCTCTGTCTCCCCTCCCTCCGTCCCTCTCCCCCCTCTGTCTCCCCTCCCTCCGTCCCTCTCCCCCCTCTGTCTCTCCTCCCTCCGTTCCTCTCCCCTCTCTGTCTCCCCTCCCTCCTTCCCTCTCCCCCCTCTGTCTCCCCTCCCTCCTTCCTCTCCCCCCTCTGTCTCCCCTCCCTCCTTCCCTCTCCCCCCTCTGTCTCCCCTCCCTCTGTCCCTCTCCCCTCTCTGTCTCTCCTCCCTCCGTTCCTCTCCCCTCTCTGTCTCCCCTCCCTCCTTCCCTCTCCCCCCTCTGTCTCCCCTCCCTCTGTCCCTCTCCCCCCTCTGTCTCCCCTCCCTCCTTCCCTCTCCCCCCTCTGTCTCCCCTCCCTCCTTCCCTCTCCCCCCTCTGTCTCCCCTCCCTCTGTCCCTCTCCCCTCTCTGTCTCCCCTCCCTCCGTCCCTCTCCCCCCTCTGTCTCCCCTCCCTCCGTCCCTCTCCCCCCTCTGTCTCCCCTCCCTCCGTCCCTCTCCCCCCTCTGTCTCCCCTCCCTCCGTCCCTCTCCCCCCTCTGTCTCCCCTCCCTCCGTCCCTCTCCCCCCTCTGTCTCCCCTCCCTCCTTCCCTCTCCCCCCTCTGTCTCCCCTCCCTCCGTCCCTCTCCCCCCTCTGTCTCCCCTCCCTCCTTCCCTCTCCCCCCTCTGTCTCCCCTCCCTCCTTCCCTCTCCCCCCTCTGTCTCCCCTCCCTCTGTCCCTCTCCCCTCTCTGTCTCCCCTCCCTCCGTCCCTCTCCCCCCTCTGTCTCCCCTCCCTCCTTCCCTCTCCCCCCTCTGTCTCCCCTCCCTCTGTCCCTCTCCCCTCTCTGTCTCCCCTCCCTCCTTCCCTCTCCCCCCTCTGTCTCCCCTCCCTCCTTCCTCTCCCCCCTCTGTCTCCCCTCCCTCCGTCCCTCTCCCCCCTCTGTCTCCCCTCCCTCCTTCCTCTCCCCCCTCTGTCTCCCCTCCCTCCGTCTCTCTCCCCCCTCTGTCTCCCCTCCCTCCTTCCTCTCCCCCCTCTGTCTTTAGAGCTTAGATCGGCCCAAAAAATCAAGCCTGAACCTGTCCGAGCCCGAGCACGTTGTGTCCGAGCCCGGCCCGGCCCGACACATTAACTGTAATTATGAGCCCGAGCCCGATTTAAACCCGACAATGTTTTAACACGTGGGCCGTTATAACTGATGTTCTCAACTACAATTCAGAGTTGTTTGAGCTACAGAAATCTGTTTAGAATAATACAACAAGGACGAAGCTGTAAACTGCTGTTAGTTTAGAACGGAACGGATCGCAAATGGATCTGAATGAAGAAACGTAAAAGAAAAAAGAAACAATGATGAACAACATATTGTTGTCACTGCCCACGACTTGTTTAAACTGCTTCCATACCTCCGACTTTCCTCCACACTTGCTCAAAGTTAATTCTCCTGTTTTTCTTTTTTTCTTTACATCTTCCAGCTCCCGGTGTGATGCGTGTGAGAGGAGGAGACTCCGCGCATGAAGAGCTGCATTTAGTAACTGCAGCCTAACTTTTGTACACATTTGTTACTTTTATATAGCCTATATATATATATTTATAATATTTCTGATTATGGCATAGCTATCTCCCCACCCAAATAGGATAATAAGGTGATGGATAAAAAAATAAAATAAAATTGCTTGATCAAGGGTCCGGCCGGCCCGAGGATGTGGCGGAAAATAACGGCCCGAGCCCGACCCGAGGTCCGGTCTGGCTCGGGTCGGGCCGAGAATCTAAACTCTATCTGTCTTACCCTGAAAATTCACCTCAAAACGCATTGAAAATACAAACACAAGACTTTTGTGGAGGAATAAAGACTAACAAGACAGATAACAACATTGATCGCTACACAAACAGGAGTTTATTTTTTTCATTTAGGCGATTAATTTTTCATAGTGACACAGGAGGTACCGGATCCAATAAAAAAGGTTCTGGATCCAACGTCGGAGGTGCCAGAACATGTTCCGGCGTGTTCCGGCTCAAGTTAAGCCCTGGTCGTGGTGGAGGATGGTTCCAACAACACAGGACTTTCACCCAGGAGACCCGGGATGGCGTCCGTGTGTGGCGTTTAGTTTCCCGTAGTCTTCCTAATCACAAACGTCTCGTTATTGTCGCACGTCCCCCGCGGCCGTCTCCCGGCGTGTGAGGCCTCCTTTCCCCGTTGTGTATTTCGTGCTGGTCACGTATCAATAGATTAAAAATAACGTGACATTTACACGACCTGCCGTGAGACTGGGCTGGACCGTATGGTAGTACACACTCTAAAAGAGGTCCTATTTCAACAATATACTGTAGCTGAACACAGAAAATAAGAAAAATGCCTTCACGAGGGAGAGGAAGAGGAGCAATTGTGTGTGTGTGTGTGTGTGTGTGTGTGTGTGTGTGTGTGTGTGTGTGTCTGTGTGTGTGTGTGTGTCTGTGTCTACGTGTGTGTGTGTGTGTGTGTGTGTGTGTCTACGTGTGTGTGTGTGTGTGTGTGTGTGTGTGTGTGTGTGTGTGTGTGTGTGTGTGTGTGTGTGTGTGTCTACGTGTGTGTGTGTGTGTGTGTGTGTGTGTGTGTGTGTGTGATATAATTTACATTTAATACATTTCCCAATTGTATTTGTTTTAAGATAATTCATGTCTTTACATGAAGCAAACATGTCTGACGTGTTTAACAGCAGTTTGGATCAGAGACACGTTTCAGCCTGTCAGACAAACACACAACAGGACAGATTAGAAATTATAGAAATACACACACACACACACACACACACACACACACACACACACACACACACACACACACACACACACAGACACAGACACAGAGACACACACAGACACAGAGACACAGAGACACACACACACAGACAGACACAACAGGAGGAGTTAACTAGAGCTGCTGCAGGAATCACCTGAATAGGTGAAGTTATGGTGATTCACGGAGGTGGAGCCAGATGTTGCAAACATTCAGGGCGTAGTCGGAGTTGAGACTGACTCAACTTCTGTAGAAACCCCCCCCCCCACCACCACCCCGGCGGTGTGAAAGTCCCGTACAAGAAACAGGAAACATCACTGCCTCTATCTCTGCCCCACAAACACACACACACACACACACACACACACACACACACACACACACACACACACACACACACACACACACACACACACACACACACACACACACAGAGAAACACACACACACACACACAGAGAAACACACACACACACACACACAGACAGACACACACACACACACACACACAGAGAAACACACACACACACATACACACAGACAGACACACACACTTACAATGTTCTCAATGCTTGGGTTAACATTTAGGGACCCTCATTATGCTACCGTTGAAGTGTGGTGATATTTTGAGCATTTTTAGTGATATAAATAGCAATGTGTCTTTACTTTCCCTGTGTCCTGAATTGTAAACTAATCAGCGGTCCGCACTAGCGTCTTTCAAGCTCCAAACTCATTCAATTAGCATGAAAACATGTCCCAGAGAGCGATCGAGTGGGGACACATCTGTTATTTTGCACTGGAATTGTCCTTTAAATGGGGAATCAGAGGCTGCGAAGGGGATTTTTAATCACTTCTAGATATTTAATCACATTTGACTTTGAAATTAGTACAATTATCAATATCACAATGAATTAGATTTTTTCATGTTTGCAGGAAGGGAGACATGGGCCGCAGGAATCTATGAAAGTCCTTGCAACTACTTCTAAGAATGGAAATTATTTGAAAAGAAAAATTTACAGTGTCCAAAGCACAACAGAGCTTCTAGAAAAAACAAGTGAATTGGGATTTTTCCTTGACCGGATTTTAAAATGTAACATTGATTTCCAAGAGTTTACTGATGTTGATAGTAGTGTGCAGATAAGTAACCTTGACAGATTCCAAGTGCACTTTTCAGAAGCACCCCATCTTCAAACTGTCCCAAGAGAAGTCTGTCAAACTCATCACTCAACATTTTTACCATCATTGTTTTTTGGATCATGTGTACAGCTAGTCAAATTGTGTTTTAGAAAAGTCAGATAGACTACAGAGAATTCACACTAATAAAACATTAAATGTACAAAACTAATTATAAGGAGCTAGCGACATGTTGCTGCTGAACTTAACTTGACTTATTTCTATATTCTGATTTTAGGCAGGAAGTACCATTGCCTCCCTCTTTAATGCATCCCAGGATCCAGCACAGAGCACACAGCCACAACTAGTCAGCATTGGTCATCTAAGGGGAGGGTCACAGCAGTACGTCATTGTGGGCAAGTCTGACAAGTTTGCTATTCCCTTGGATGAAGGCCTGGCATGTGCTGTGGACAAGCTCTTCAAGCTCTACTGGGTATGCAACTTGGCCTACCCAGCCCCGCTCAGCTCTCTGTTCTCATTCATCGAGTACATTTACGACTTACCCATGTCAACAAACAGGAGAGCAAAGGTATTGGTACTCATTTCAAAAGTCAAGTCTATTAATTAGATCCCACCAAAATGTACAGTTGTCCAAGATGTCCATCAAGATTCACACAGATAAAGAAACTGATGTGGCACCTTCGTCAAATACATGCATTGTCAGAGGGATTGGAGTTCACACTTACTTGCAGCCAAGATGGTTGTCCAAGGACATACCACAGCATTAATTCATTTACCAAGCACCTTTCTAGAGAGCACCAAATAGCAAGTACCACAGTTGTTGAGCCTTCTCTTCAGACCTTCCCAACATTTACTGACTCCTCTGGGACCATCGACACAACAACTCTAGAGGAAAACATAGCTGAGCCTTCTGAGGGTTTTAAACTTGTTTCTTCAAGTGACAGTGCAGCCTCATTTGTGGCAAAAATGTATGCTGGGTCAAATGTACCACTAATGGATGTAACAAGAACTGTAACTTGTGTTAAAGAACTTGTGGAAACAACTGTAGCTACATTACAAAATTCTGTGTCATCAGTGTTCAATAATATGGATGTACCACATGACCATGAACTTGTGCTACCGCTAATGGGACAGTTTGAAAGTGCCAAACAAATGTTTGATGACATAGACGCTCCTTTTAAAGGAAAATTTGTCTTGGTCACAGGGCAGATACTGTACGGAAACAGGGACAAATGAGGCAGGTTTTGGCACCAGACACTTGTCAGTATGTACCAATACTTGAAACAATCAAATTTCTATTTAGTAATGACCAAATGCAAAGTGTCTGTTACGGAACGGCACAGGAGGTGGAACCCAAAAGCAGACTAAAAACACAGTAATCAAGACTAAGTGTTTAATGAGTGAAATATATACAATAATTGTGCTGGTGGCAAAAAGGAGGGTTGTGTCGAGGGAATCCAGTGGTGAGTGGTGGGTGCAGTGCGCTCTCCAGAGCGTGCCCAGTGAAGTGGTGGCGTTGACCATGTCCTAAGGCCTCCTCCAGAGTCCAACAAACAATTGAGTTTGAGTCCAATCCTTACAGAGAGAGAGAGAGGAGCAGGCAGGGTGAGCAAGCAGGCAGGCAGGCAGGCAGGCAGGAGTACGAGCAAGCAAGGCAGGCTGCAACAAGAGAAACACAGATAATACTTAAGCTACACAAGCTAAAACACCAGGAAAAACAATTAACACAGGGAGCCAGGAGTGCACCTATACCACACTGGTAGACGGTACGATCTGGCGACGAGTGGATCACAGAGCCAGCCTTAAATACTGCAGGAGGGTGATTAGGGAATGAGCTTCACCTGGTGCCACCTGCCAGCTAAGCCGCGCCCACAGCTCACAGTAATCGGCACAGGAGGGAGGGACATGAGAGAAAACAAACAAAAACACAGAGAACAAAAAAGAAGCATGGGCTGCCATGATGACATCATGACAGTGTCTACTTAAAAAGCAAGAAAAGGAATGACAACATGATGCAAGACTATAGTGATGGGTGTCAATTCTCAACTCACCCACTATTCCAACTGTATCCAGAATCCCTGCTAATTCAGTTGTATTATGATGATGTTGAGACAACAAATCCTCTGGGCTCCAAAACAAAAATCCATAAAATGGGTGCTGTTTACTTCACTCTACAGAATTTACCCCCAGAATGCAATTCATCCCTAGCTCACATTCACTAATGTGTGTTATTTAATTCAATCGACAGGGAGACATATGGGCAGATATGGCATATGGTGAGATACTAGAGCCACTTCTTGAGGACATCAGAGTCCGTGAAAACTCTGGTATAGAAGTTGAAGTTAAAGGAACACGCCGACTTATTGGGACTTTAGCTACATACTGGGAACTATATTTTCAGAAAAGCGAAGCATTGCTACTCTACTCGGCTTCTCAGGTGCTGCGAGAAAATCACTCCACCCAGGTAGCAGAAGTAGCAGTGCTTTGCCTTTCTGAGAATATAGTTCCCAGTATGTATATGGTTAGAAGATGGCTGTGTGTCATGTGACCTTGTTATTTGTACACGCTGTGACTTTACAAATCACAACATGTAAATAGGAACATGTTGACGTTATTTTGTCACTTATTCGGAGCAGTAGGCTAGTTGGAACCAGTTACCTTCAGGATCCGTGCTAGGCTAGGCTACCGGTGGAGCCGTCGGAAAGAGCTACACGCACGGAGATGAGAAGGGTATGTATGGACTTATCTAACTCTGGGGGTTAGATAAGTCCATACATACTTATCTAACCCCCAGATAAGTATGTATGGGGGTTATGGTGAATAAGCTAAAGTCCCAATTAGTCAGCGTGTTCCTTTAATGGACAAACTCAAAAGCAGTGTGGAACTCTTTCAATTTTGACAGCAGATAATTTGGCAATACATTCATTGTGTGCCTATGTGGAAAGCTTTTCTGCAAACAAATGTTGCCAGTTTTGTGTGATCGATAAGCAGGAAATACAGTCAATGTTTGATGAAGACAATGTTGAAAAACGCAACAGGGAGAACTATGAGCAACATGTACGGTTCTGTGATCCAAGCTCAACTGGTGTTAAAGGGAACTCTTGTTTGAACAGTCTGCAATATTTCCATGTAACAGAAAATGCATGTGTGGACATAATGCATGATGTACTGGAGGGTGTGGCTCCTTTGGAAGTGAAGCTGTTGTTGCGTCACTTCATTTATGAAGAGAAGCTTTTCACGTTAGAGGAACTTAATAGACTTAGACTTAAACTTCTCTTTATTGATCTTTTTGGGATGACTCCCGCAAGGAAATTAGACTTCCAGCAGCAGTTTTCAGCAGCATACAGAACACTCTTTAAATAAAGAGGTATAGAAAATAAAAAATACAGTATAAGAATAACAATAACAATAAACTTTTAGCTAAATATATGGAGTAAACAAAAGGTAAACAAACAGTAAAAAACAATAAACTACAGATAAATAAAGATAAATATATAGGACTGTGTATGGCATTGTGTTATTATACAGTTAATAAATAAATGACATTTAGCATAAATTAGCAGTTAAGAGCAGTTAGAGTGTCCAGGTATGTATGTGAGTAGATTATTAATTTATTAACAGAGTGAATGAGTTCCTTCCTGTTCTGTTCTGTCCTCTTTACCCTATTTCACCCTATTTCCTCCTCCCCCCGAGTGAGGACTTATAGAGTATGATGGCATGAGGGACAGAGGACTTCTTGAGTCTGTTGGTCCTACACTTGGGAAGGAGCAGCCTTCCACTGAACAGGCTCCTCTGGTTGCTAGTGACGGTGTGTAGGGGGTGGCTGGCATTGTCAGTAATGTCCAGCAGTTTGTCCAGTGTAATCACAGGATTGCTGCTTTTGACTATGGTTACATGAATGAGAAAAACAAACCAAGTGCCATTATCAATATGAGATCTTCTGAAAATGCTGTCAGCCAAACTGCCTACCAAATGTGGTGTCTCTTGCAAGTTTTACCATTTTTAGTGGGAGATTTCATTAATAGGGAAGACCAGTTTTGGCATGTGTTCATTTTGTTGAGGGTAATCTGCAGCATTAGCTTTGCACCTGTTGTCAGTGTTGGGCTTGCTGTGTTTCTTAAACAGCTCATCATAGATCACCATACGCTTTACAAGAAGTTGTTTTGCTGAAATCTAATTCCGAAGCACCATTTTATGGTACACTATCCAAGAATGCTTTGTTTGTTTGGACTTCTTTCTCAATTGTGGTGTATGAGATTTGAGGCAAAGCATAATCCAATGAAAAGGCAAGCGCATGTGGTATGCAATTTCAAAAATATTGCCAAAACTCTTGCTTATAAACATCATGTTCAACAAATGTACAATTTCAAGCTTGGTGACCCGTTTTGTAAAACATACAATGTCGACAATGCCTTTCCTGTGAACATTGGTGCTTTAAAGAAAGCTGTTGTTATACTGGAGGGACTTCAATCAGCCCTACACACAGATTTCACAATGAGTAGCATCATTTATGTTACACATTCACTGACTGTAAATGGCCACACATACAGGACTGGATCGGTGCTGCCACTAAAGACACAGCATCACAGGGAGCTCTTATTTGGAGAGATCATTCATGTTTTACCACAGGGAGAGGTATCCATCTTTTTCATTAGTCAGTACTTGAAGTTAAGTACTTTGATGAGCATTTCTATGCATATGTTGTGCAAAAAACTAAAGACTTTGAAATGATCAATGTAAATGATGTTGCAGATGTTAGAACTCTTGACATCATGTCAAATTTTAGCACGGAAGAGCTCTATCTCAGTGCCAGGTATAAGATTTTGTAGGTGCGTCTGTTGATGGTGATGTCGTGTTCAGAATTTACTTTTAAAAACATGAATTTTTGTACTTGTGTTATATGTGTTGTATTTCAAATTAAGGTAATGCCTGTTAAGTTTTGAAAAAATGTGCTTTTTAAAAGGGTTTAATATGAAATCTTAAATAAATGACTAATTATTGTATTTTTGCTTTTCATTATTTTTATATAAAAGGAAACATTAATAATAAATTTACACACAATTAACACTTTTATATGTTTATCTGGTGTACACATGATTTACACACAATGTGTAGAACTAACACATTTATGTGTAAAGCTGCGTAACACAGCAAATGTGTAAAAATGGTTTACACATTTGCTGTGTTGAATTTAACACAACATGTGTTGTCCCTGAGCACACTCTGTAGATGTGTTGAAATTCAACACATGTTGTGTCATTTTTAACACATCACTTCTTAGAGTGGAGTCTCCACTTAGCACCAACTACAATGTTTAATTTTAAATGAATGTAGCCTACTGGCAGTCTGGCACACATGGGTTTTCAGTATTTACCGTGGGTGCTCGAGCTCCGGAGCACCCACGGTATCAGCGCCTATGCTTGTAGCCCGCAGGCCGCCACTTGAATGGGCTTGGTGTAGAGTGTAACTTAGTTTCTGCAGCTGGTGTGTTAGCGCCATCCTGTGGTGTTCAGAGGAGGCACTGAAGAACCACACTCAGTGTTAGAAATAACACTTTCACATCTTCTTTTACTTTAAATGTAGTGCATTCATTTAGAACGAAGCACAATGGCTGATTATGTATAAGCTGTGACCTTGCAATAGAGCTTAGATCGGGCCCAAAAAATCAAGCCCGACCCTACCCGAGCACGTTGTTTCTGAGCCCGGCCCGGCCCGACACATGAACTGTAATTATGAGCCCAAGCCTGATTTAAACCCGACAATTTTTTAATACGTGGCCCGTCATAACTGACGATCTCAACTACAATTCACAGTTGTTTGAGCTGCAGAAATCTGTTTAGAAGGGTATGCTTGGAGAAGTAACAAAAGAGGACATTGAAGGCTGACTATCATCTTTTCTGCCATCATGTGTCTGTTCATCGTCCCCGTGTTTTTTCTGTCATGGCGAGCAGCGTGCCGCGCTTAATGCACTCGAAAAAGCCAACACATATGTTGTCACTGCCCAAGACTTGTTTAAAATGGTTCCGTACCTCCGACTTTCCTCCAAACTTGCTCAAAGGTAGGTAATTCTCCAGTTCTTTACTTCTTCATACTCATAATGTTGCACTTAAGCTACACCATACAGCCCAGCAGGCCCGGTGTGATGCTCCACCATACAGCCCAGCAGGCCCGGTGTGAAGCTCCACCATACAGCCCAGCAGGCCCGGTGTGATGCTCCACCATACAGCCCAGCAGGCCCGGTGTGATGCTCCACTGTTGGGTACACGTAGGGGTACAGATCAGATTATTGGCATATTATCAAAGATGTTTATCAATATTATAAAGTTATGAATATGGTTATTAATAACTTTATCAAATCAACAAACAATCAAAACGGGGCACCACCCTGAAACTTCAGGGGCCAATATTGAACTGTGGAATAGTCTCATTGTCAGTGGAAGGGTGAAATCCGAGCACTGACCTGTGTCCAACCAGCAATTAATACAATAATTATACAAATAATCACAAACAACTGCTAATTAACGTATAGTAGAATTTATTAAAATCAAAATTATCAATGGCCGATCAATAATCCTTTGATCAATTAAAACCAATATACGTTTCTTTTAAGTACAACAAAACAAAGCAAAAACAAAACAGCATGTGGGGAGACCCTGTGTGTGTGTGTGTGTGTGTGTGTGTGTGTGTGTGTGTGTGTGGGTGTGAGAGAGTGAGTGTGAACGAGTAGGGGGTGACTAGGTGTAGTCTAGCCAAAGACTACAAAAATGGCTACTCTTGTGAGCTGCACAAAACTGTTTCACCCCAAGAGGGAGGTATTGATAGGCTAGGCCTAAGATTAGCCGTTAGCTCATTCAGGCTAAGCTATGTGCTACCAACAATAGGCTAGCTGCTAAGCTAACGTGTCTGCACACGTGTGGCTGACCAGAGGGAGACACACCGGAGCGCAGAACTGTGGAGCGGTCTGCAGTTTATGTGACTCGCTGTTGGCCAGCTGTTCACCTTAGCGCGTGTGTGTAACTAGCTATGTGTTCATATATGTGTGTGTGAGAGAAAGGTTAGAGAAGTAGGAAAGAAAGATATATATATATACTTGGATCTAACAGTACCTAAAACTCCTCAGCAGTGGGAGAAGCAGAAAGTAGCATTTACAGCCTGAACAAGCTAGCTACATATTCAACACAACATATCAACAATGCACCGTGATCAGAGTACATTCACAGAATAGATTTGACTCAGCGGTCACAATCCTAGATTAATACATTACACGCGCAGCAGTAGCGCTGTATTAATCAGATCACATTAATGGTAACACAAAGAAAACACACTATTTATCTCTGCCCAGACGTAAGCCTTCTTACTGTGTGTTCAGTCCGTTTGTCCGTAGGTTTCCACGAAAGAAACGGGGGTCCGTGTCTACTCGTCAGCAGATCAGAGGAAGCTCTCCTTCCAAAAAGGGCAGAAGGAAGAGAGCTAGAGTCGACTTGAGAAGAAAACGTGTCCGATTTCCTTCTAGAGAACGTGTTGTTCTCTCTGCAGTTTTGAAACACGATGTGTGTTACAGGATCCAGTGGTGTTCTTCCAGAACACCGAGAGATAAATCCACTTTCTGGCGAAAGTGGAAGTTTTGGCACAAGGTTGCGTGCTTCCTGCAGCAACGGGGTTGCTATGAAAGACTGAGATTTCTGTGTGTCATGCTGTAGTGACCAAAGTCACAGGGCAAAAGACGAGAAGTGGGGGGTGACATGGAGTTTTATAGCTCAGGCCACCAGACCTGGCTCCATGCTGGTTTTATGGTACCTCTGAACCAATGGGAATGCAGGACCTCCTGGTGTTTCGGCCATTTTGTGCAGTAACACCTAGGTGCGACTTTTAGGCTGCAAGGTCTGCATGCAGGCCGTTGTTAGAAAATGGGTGATGAACCATCTCTTCTGAGGAGACCTGGATCGGAATTTTCCAAGTAGGCCTTCTTTGTCTCAGGCCCATTGTCTCTGAGCACATGTTGGCTGGAAATCCTTTGTTTGACAAGATAATGTTTAACTCACTCCTGGACGGTCCCAACACCACCATACAGCCCAGCAGGCCCGGTGTGATGCTCCTCCATACAGCCCAGCAGGCCTGGTGTGATGCTCCACCATACAGCCCAGCAGGCCTGGTGTGATGCTCCACCATACAGCAGGCCTGGTGTGATGCTCCACCATACAGCCCAGCAGGCCTGGTGTGATGCTCCACCATACAGCCCAGCAGGCCCGGTGTGATGTGTGCGAGTGGAGGACACGCTGCGAATGATTATGGCATAGCTTTCTCCCCACCCAGTTAGGCTAATAAAGTAATGATTAAAAAAACACAAATGCTTGATCAAGGCCCGGCCCACAGATAGAGGTGGGAAATATCAGTCCTGTTTGGGCGGAGAATCTAAACTCTACCTTGTAACCGTTGGGCCTTGAACCCTCAATCTTCAGGTCCAAAGGAAAGCACTGATCTCACTGAGTTACTGCCTAGTTAATTACTCATCTTACTGTTACGTTCATTGTGTAGATCTGCACCGGAGATGGTCCAGCGGTGAAGGACCAACCCTGCCTCAGGTATGTCACACAGGAGTGACTGCTGTCTTTGTGGTTTAATTTTAAAAAACAACTAAAATGTTCTAACCTTGCATTCACAAACAACTGATTAATACTGCAGTTTTGGACCATAAAATGTAATTTCATGTAATTTTGAATGCAGGACTTCTACTTGCGAGATGCCTCCTCTGAGTCAATTAGTCAAATAAGATTGACTTTAATTAACAATGGATTAAATCAGAAATGACTGATCAGCTCTGAGTGTCTTTATGAAACAGTCCTCTGACGGTCGGCAGAAACAAAACATACACTGTGGGGAGTTGAACCCTCAACCTTCAGTACATAGGACTGCAACTCTATGAGCTGAGATATCCTGCTGTAAACTGGAGGAAGAAATAGAAGAGGTTTCAGTGTGTTAAAGACCTGTTGAACTTCCACAATACCATTGAAACATCTTAAAGTGTAAAGTGCAGGTTAACCACCACAACCAATTAATGTGTAAATAAAGTGCTCAATATGTATATATTTAAACATTTCTGTCTTAAAAAGCTGGGAGGAGGCCTCGGGGAAGACCCAGGACTAGGTGGAGGGACGTCCTGCTGGGAGGAGGCCTCGGGGGAAGACCCAGGACTAGGTGGAGGGATTATATCTCCACCCTGGCCTGGGAACGCCTCGGGATCCCCCAGTCGGAGCTGGTTAATGTGGCTCGGGAAAGGGAAGTTTGGGGTTCACTGCTGGAGCTGCTGCCCCCTGCGACCTGACCCCGGATAAACGGACAAAGATGGATGGATGGATGGATTCCAATTTCTACACTGTGGTATTAGTACTTCTTCCAGCTTGGTTGAAATGACAACAGGAAATCATAACAGAGTTAATGTCTGTTGGAAACAAACCGTGAAATGTAATTCATGCAGAAGCCCAGCACGGCCGTCTTTGCATCATTTGTTACTGTGAAGTTAGCAGAAGGATCCACGTGAGACTACGTCCAGTTTTCAAACATATTCATACAAAACACTCATATATGGAAATAAGATTATGGATTATATTCATAAGAAGTATAAAACATGTTCAAATATAAATATAAAAGAAATACCACTTAATTGTGAAGAAAATGTCTTTATTCTTTGACTTTTAAATGTACAAGATTTACATTTGTTAAAGCAACACTAGAGAACTTTTCCTCTTCGGTCTCCTACAGGTTGGAAGCAGAATTGTCCCATTATGTCTCATTGGAACTACAGATCAGATACCCCGTCTAGCAAACTGACATAATGCGGTTATAGCCGGTAGAGGGCCGCAAAGTGAATGCAGAAATGCCGTTCACCCTGTTAGGAGTTGATGTAACTGAAACGATTTTGGAAACATTATTTTAAGTTACAAAAAGTTCTCTAGTGTTGCTTTAAAACAGGTTGAACTCATAAACATCAACTAAAACTTTATGGAAATAAATCACTAACAGCTGTTTGGACTGCTG
>NC_050191.1:31056202-31078702 GCF_008315115.2 Sander lucioperca | reverse complement strand
TACTCTACCTGAAACCAAGGATGAACATGTGTTTGGAGAAGACCTCCCCTACCTTACTGAACACTTTCTCCAACAACAAGAACAACGGAGGCAGACGCACACACTCACAATAACAATGAAACACAGTTTCTGTCTCATCACAATAAGGACATTTGTTCCTAACCCCAGGACTAATGACAGACAGAAAGGTGTTGACTGACACTATCCCGTGTAATACTCTCCACTGGAGGTCAGCTACTCTTTTAGTTAACGGTGGTTTGTATAAACTCCTCCACGCAGGTTGGACATCAGCCTCCAAACCCAGATGTCCTCACCACGGTGTGTCCACCCGTTCATGGAGCTTACTCTTGTTTAAACACAGCACCATCATTTTATAAAAACCTTCCCTTTCGCCTCTTTCATGTCTAAAGTGCAGTGCTTTACATCTAAAAAACGTCCAACATAGTGATCCAGACATGGACGGACACATAAACCAGGGAAGGAATCATCAGGCTGAGATGTGGTCAGACCACCAGTATATTCCTCCAACATGATGGATCCATGTCCAGACAGTTTGTTCTTCCAGTGGTCCAACAGTTTGGTGATGATCCTGACTGATCTCACCCCCAGAACAGCTGCCAAAGCAGCAGCATTGTCTAGTTTTGGTCCTGTGATGTCCACCACCGTACCCAGCGTGAGCACCCGTGCTCTGCAGAACGCGTCCGTGACGGCTGAACCAGCCCAGCAGGGGTAATCCAACCGTTCCCCGTACACCACCGGTTCCTGCAGCAGCCAGTGTAAGGAGTCACCTTGCAGCCGTCTCTCCTTAACCAACAGCTTCCACACGGTGAACACGCCTCGATAGAAAGGAGGCAAAGTCTGGACACTCAGCTTCCTCACATCCATCAGGAACAACAAATCTGACAATCCAAAACCCTTAAAACTGTTCAACACCCAGTGGGCCAGAGGTCTCCAGACCAGGTCCTTAGGGCCATAGAGCAGTCTCTGGAGGAACTGCAGGCGGAAAGCAGCGCCCCTGCTGGCCAAATGAACAAGTCCTTGTCCTCCTTCTTCCTTTGGAAGGAACAGAACAGACTGGGGAATCCAGTGCAGCTTATCCCAAAAAAATTAACTAAAACAACTTGAATCTTAGCAAGTAAATTAGAAGGAGGGTCCACACAAGACAGTTTATGCCACAGAGAAGAAGACAGCAGATTGTTAATAACAAGAGTCCTCCCTCTGTAGGACATGCTCGGTAAGAGCCACTTCCATTTCTTTAATCGGCCTTCTATTTTCTCCAGAGCATTGTCCCAGTTTTTTTGCATCACACACTCCTCACCCAGAAACACTCCCAAATACTTCACCCCTCCTTTCTTCCAGGTGAGCCCTCCTGGGAGAGATAGAGTGCTCTGTAGCTGATCTCCCACCATCACAGCTTCACTCTTAGCCCAGTTAACTTTAGCAGAAGAGATGTGATTAAAAACACTCACATTCTCTACCAAAGCGGCGATATCTGTTTGCTTGTTTAAAACAACCACGACATCATCAGCATAAGCTGAAAGTTTAACAGCTGAAGTACACCCAGGAAAATACACACCTAAAAGATCATTCCTGAGTTTATGGAGCAGAGGCTCAATAGCGAGGGAATAAAGCATCCCCGACAGAGAGCACCCCTGCCGTACCCCTCTCTGCACAATAAAAGGTGCAGCCAAACCGCCACTAACCTTCAATATACTCACAATGTCTCGGTCCAGGACCTGAATCTGAGCTATGAAACCTGGGCTGAAGCCAAAAGCACTGAGCGTCTGCCACAAATACTGATGTTCAACCCGGTCAAAAGCCTTTTCCTGGTCTATGGAAATAAGACCAGTATCCATACCCAGTGAGATAGAGACGTCCAAAACATGCCGAACTAGAGTGATATTATCACTCATTTTTCTGCCGGGCACACAGTAGGTCTGGTCGACATGAACCACTTCACTCATCCCCTCCCGAAGCCGAGAAGCGAGAGCTTTGGACAGGATCTTGTAGTCCCCACACAGCAGAGAAACAGGTCTCCAGTTATTTATGTCCTGTAAATCTCCTTTCTTTGGGAGCAGGGTGATGACCGCCCTTCTGCAGCTCAGCGGCAGACGTCCTCTGCTCAAGCTGTCCTGGAACACCTCCAGCAGATCTCCTCCAATCACGGGCCAGAAGGTCTTGTAGAAATCTACAGGCAGCCCGTCGATGCCCGGTGCCTTACCGTTCCCCAGACTCATCAGAGCAACATACAGTTCATTCAGGGACAGTAGATCTTCCAGCACCGTGTTGTTGGCAGCACCCACCTGAGGAAGGCCGTCATAGAAAGAAGCAGCTGACTCAACGTCTTCCACATACTCCTCTCTGAACAGGTCTTTGTAGAACGAGGTGGCATATCTCCTGATCTCAGGGGTTCCCGTGATCGTACCTCCATCTGCAGAGCGTAGGGAATGGATGATCTTTCTTTGACCATTCTTTCGCTCCAGACCAAAGAAAAACTGCGAGGGGGCATCCATCTGGGAAGCGTTGATGAAGCGGCAGCGGACCAGAGCCCCCTGTGCTGTGATGCCCAACAGGTTGGCTAAAGCAGCCTTTTAGACTTTAAGAGCTTCAACATGCCCTTGATTTTCTGTGGAATCCACCACATCCTGTAATTCCACTACTTCAATCTCTAGGTCTTGAAGAGACCTGGTAATGTGCTTGGTGACGTTGCGAGTATATTGCTGACAAAAAAGTTTCACCTGAACCTTTCCAATATCCCACCACTGCTGCATGATGGGAAACTGGACTTCAGGTTCTGGTGTATACCCCACACACACTTAAACGCCTCTTTAAAAGAGTTATCATTTAAAAGTCCAGTATTAAAGTGCCAATAAGCGCTGTGCAATTTTACATTTTGAATATAGACAGAACACTGGACCAGACAGTTATTCCACACTGTTTAAAAACACCAAAATGGTGTTTAAAACAATAGAAGCGGTCCAGCCTGGCCAAAGACAACATGTTGTCTCTGGAATGACTCCAGGTGTACCGCCTGGCGTTCATGTGAAAACCTCTCCACACATCCTCCAGCTCACAGCTCTCCATCAGACGCCTGAGTCTGGCCCAGGAAGCAGGATGAGGCTCCAGGTGATTACGGTCTAAAGAGGGATTCTCTGTGCAGTTAAAGTCACCTCCCAAAAACTAAAAATCATCAGTACAATCCTGAATGACATCACACAAAAGGTTTAAAAATGTCATTCGTTCAATGGCCAAAACTGGAGCATACCCATTTATAAAAATAAGTTTTACATTTTCATACTGAACCTTAATTTTTATAATGTGCCCACACATGATGTCCTCCACACTAAAGGAGGTGGGACGAAAGCCCTTAGAGAAGAGCACCCCGACCCCCCCACTGTTGGAGGCCTTATGGCTGAGAATAACCCCCCCAGGCCACTGCTTCCTCCACTCACTCTCATTCTCCACATCACTGGGAGTCTCCTGCACAAAGATAACATCTAGATGTTTGAACTCCATCAGTTTAAACAGAGAAGCTCTTTTAACATCACTTCTTGCTCCATTAATGTTTAAAGATCCAATTTTTAAATCCGCCATTAAAAAGAAAAGAGCAAAAACAAAAACACACACAGCATGTATGTGGAGAAACATAATAAAACTAGTCATCATCTTCAATGAGTTGAGCTCTGGCTTTAGTCACCAGTTTCTTGAGGCGGTAAACCTCTTGGATAGTGAACCCTTCTGTCTCTTTCCTCAGCCAGGCCACAGACCTGATCAACCCTCTCAGATCAGGAAGAACTGCTCCGTCTTAACCGCCTTGAACCCTTTAGTGTCCTGCAGGAACTTCTTGATTTTTTTCCAGAGAATAAAGATTTAATTTCTCAGCCTGAGATGCTGTCCACTCACAATCCTCCTCCTCCTCCTCCTCATCATCATCACACAGATCCTCCAGCAGCTTTTTAGCTTTAGCATCATTCTGCTCTTTGTTAGAACTGCTTTTTCTTTTACTGGATCTTATAGTAACATCCATCTCTTCAGACAGATCTTCAGCCAGAGCATCATCAGCCACATTAATAACATTCTGACTGCAGCTTTTTCCTTTAGCACTGCCTTTCTCTTTCCCTGTCTGTTTGTTATTTTCTGCTTTCTTATTAGACTGGGTGTTTCCTTCATTAACAGTGTTATTTCTACACTCATGTTGTACAACATTTTTCTCTTTTTCCTGCGTGTCTTTCACTGTTACCTGTGCAGTTTCTGCACACTGTTGCACACCTGCCGAGTCTGAGCCCCCCGGAGGCTCCGAGCCCTCCGGAGGCTCCGCGGCCCGGTCGGCTGAACCGCCCGGCCCAGCCAGACCGGAAGCCGGTTCAGCGGGACCGGGAGCCGTCTCATCCGAACCGCACGGCCGGCGCGGACATGAACGGACCAAATGACCCTCCTCCCCGCATCCAAAACACTTCATAGTATCAGAAGTCACAAAAACAACATAACTGAATCCTTCAACTTTAAAACTGAACGTTAAATTTAGATCAGCCGTGTTGTCTTTTAAAATCATGAAGGCTTGTCGTCTGTGACACACTACGTGTTTGAGCTTCGGTGATTTACAACCGAGCAGAACCATTTTAATGGGAGACATCAGCTGGCCGTACCGGGACAGCTCTTTGGCCAAATCCTCATTTTTAATGAATGGAGGTGCGTTTGAAATCACTATTCTTTTAGCTGGGCTCACCAGCGGGAGAACCGGGGTGAAAGTATCCCGGATTACAATTCCTTTCTCCACCACAGACTCAACCTTCACCACATCATCCAGGAAAATCACCACTGCCTTGTTCATACGGGAGGCAGACTTCACACTGTCAAAGCCCACAACCTCCCCGACAGCATAGCTGGCCTCCTCCACTGAACAGCCGACCTGCGGGGAAATCCTCACCGCATGTCGGCGGGTCAGCTTCTCCAGCACCGCATGGCCGCCAAACACGGGCATAATGCCCGGCTGACAACCAAACTATCCCAACAAAACCCTCCACCAACTAATAACTAACAACTACACAACAAAATAATCACATACACAACCCCAAATACACAGAAAAACAAAGATAGAAACTCACACACTCAGTAGACTCACTCAGCACTCACACTCACACATCCACTCAGAGAGAGAGAGAGAGAGAGAGAAAGAGACAGAGAGAGAGACAGAGAGAGAGAGAGAGAGAGAGAGAGAGAGAGAGAGAGAGAGAGAGAGAGAGAGAGAGAGAGACAGAGAGAGAGACAGAGAGAGAGACAGAGAGAGAGAGAGACAGAGAGAGAGACAGAGAGAGAGAGAGACAGAGAGAGAGACAGAGAGAGAGACAGAGAGAGAGAGAGACAGAGAGAGAGAGAGACAGAGAGAGAGACAGAGAGAGAGACAGAGAGAGAGAGAGAGACAGAGAGAGAGACAGAGAGAGAGACAGAGAGAGAGAGAGACAGAGAGAGAGACAGAGAGAGAGAGAGACAGAGAGAGAGAGAGACAGAGAGAGAGAGAGAGACTGAGAGAGAGAGAGACAGAGAGAGAGAGAGAGACAGAGAGACAGAGAGAGAGAGAGAGAGAGACAGAGAGAGACACGAAGAAGGGACATCATGCACACATTAACAGTAGTCTGCATCACTGCAGCCTGGGGTGCCAAGCTTCAGTGGTGCAGCTCATCCTGCTCCTCATTTCTGGGTGAATCCAGACTGTCCTGTCTCTGACTGTCCTGTCTCTGACTGTCCTGTCTCTGACTGTCCTGTCTCTGACTGTCCTGTCTCTGACTGTCCTGTCTCTATCTGTCCTGTCTCTGACTGTCCTGTCTCTGACTGTCCTGTCTCTAACTGTCCTGTCTCTGACTGTCCTGTCTCTGACTGTCCTGTCTATCTGTCCTGTCTCTGACTGTCCTGTCTCTAACTGTCCTGTCTCTATCTGTCCTGTCTCTGACTGTCCTGTCTCTATCTGTCCTGTCTCTGACTGTCCTGTCTCTAACTGTCCTGTCTCTGACTGTCCTGTCTCTAACTGTCCTGTCTCTGACTGTCCTGTCTCTGACTGTCCTGTCTCTGACTGTCCTGTCTCTAACTGTCCTGTCTCTGACTGTCCTGTCTCTGACTGTCCTGTCTCTATCTGTCCTGTCTCTGACTGTCCTGTCTCTGACTGTCCTGTCTCTATCTGTCCTGTCTCTGACTGTCCTGTCTCTGACTGTCCTGTCTCTAACTGTCCTGTCTCTGACTGTCCTGTCTCTGACTGTCCTGTCTCTGACTGTCCTGTCTCTAACTGTCCTGTCTCTGACTGTCCTGTCTCTAACTGTCCTGTCTCTATCTGTCCTGTCTCTGACTGTCCTGTCTCTAACTGTCCTGTCTCTGACTGTCCTGTCTCTGACTGTCCTGTCTCTATCTGTCCTGTCTCTGACTGTCCTGTCTCTAACTGTCCTGTCTCTGACTGTCCTGTCTCTGACTGTCCTGTCTCTATCTGTCCTGTCTCTATCTGTCCTGTCTCTGACTGTCCTGTCTCTGACTGTCCTGTCTCTATCTGTCCTGTCTCTATCTGTCCTGTCTCTGACTGTCCTGTCTCTGACTGTCCTGTCTCTAACTGTCCTGTCTGTGACTGCCCTGTCTCCGTCTGCCCTGTCTCTAACTGTCCTGTCTGTGACTGCCCTGTCTCCGTCTGCCCTGTCTCTAACTGTCCTGTCTCTGACTGTCCTGTCTCTGACTGTCCTGTCTCTGACTGTCCTGTCTCTAACTGTCCTGTCTGTGACTGTCCTGTCTCTGACTGTCCTGTCTCTGACTGTCCTGTCTCTAACTGTCCTGTCTGTGACTGCCCTGTCTCCGTCTGCCCTGTCTCTAACTGTCCTGTCTGTGACTGCCCTGCCTCCGTCTGCCCTGTCTCTAACTGTCCTGTCTCTGACTGTCCTGTCTCTGACTGTCCTGTCTCTAACTGTCCTGTCTCTGACTGTCCTGTCTCTAACTGTCCTGTCTCTAACTGTCCTGTCTCTGACTGTCCTGTCTCTGACTGTCCTGTCTCTAACTGTCCTGTCTCTGACTGTCCTGTCTCTGACTGTCCTGTCTCTGACTGTCCTGTCTCTAACTGTCCTGTCTCTGACTGTCCTGTCTCTAACTGTCCTGTCTGTGACTGCCCTGTCTGCCCTGTCTCTAACTGTCCTGTCTCTAACTGTCCTGTCTGTGACTGCCCTGTCTCCGTCTGCCCTGTCTCTAACTGTCCTGTCTGTGACTGCCCTGTCTCCGTCTGCCCTGTCTCTAACTGTCCTGTCTCTAACTGTCCTGTCTCTGACTGTCCTGTCTCTAACTGTCCTGTCTCTAACTGTCCTGTCTCTAACTGTCCTGTCTCTAACTGAACATGTCAGGTCGGCCAACATGAAGCCCGACGGCTCCTCAGACGGCCGACAGCACGGGACACACTGAACAGACTCGAGTCACCGACCTCTCCAGACGGTCAGACAGCTGATTATCAGGCTGGTGTGTCAGCGCCCTAAAGCATATTTTGTCTGTAATTCATGGCTTTCAATAGAAATTTCTGGTATTTTGCCATAAAAATCTTTAAAGGCTGTTTTCTCCAAATGAGTTTTTTCTCACACTCTGAGTGAAGAATCTCCACTTCTGTAGCACCAACATCCACCAAACTTTACAGTCATATTCCTAACTATATTCTGAAGGTTTTTACAGAGGCATTAGTTGATATGTCATTCTTGGCCTGATTTATATGACATTTTATGCCTAAAAATAGGGCGGAAATTCATTTTTTAAGGCTATTGGCAGAATTTTCTGATTTACTGGGTAACAAAAGCATAAATTCATAATCCCCTCTATGAATGTCTTTTCATTAAATATATCAACAAAATGCAGAAAGAATTTTGAACCTTGTTTTTTTCAATGTTCAGATTCTTCGCTTCAAAATACGTGCAAATTAGTGCATATTTAATTAGATATAGCCTAATTAGCATATTTAAACATAACACACACACAAACATTAGAAAATAGAGTCCAGGTTGAAAAACACCCAAAGTTACCCTTTAACAGAGATGAAAATATTAGAAACCACTGGTCTTAAAAGTTTATCTGATTTTACACTAAAGTCTGATCAATTTAAGAGATTTTTCATTTTTAATTTCATGAAACTACCAAACCACTGTAAGACTTTACAATCATCTTAATACTGACCTGAGGGTTTCCAGTTTACAGTGTGGACTCTGAAGTCCAGCAGAGAGCTTCTTCACTCCTGAATCCTTCAGGTTGTTGTTATTCAGGTCCAGGTCTCTCAGACTAGAGGACTCAGAGCTGAGAACTGAGGACAGATCTTCACAGCTTCTCTCTGACAGATCACAGCCCCACAGCCTGTAAATAAATGTACACAATTAACAACATTGTTCTTAATGTTAAATGTGTCTGAGAGCCAGGTTGTTAGTTATGAAATCTTTTTATTTTCTCTGCCTAATTATTTTATTTTTATTTTTTATTTGTTTATTTATTTATCTCCAACAATCAACAATGTTGCAAGACATAAAAACATAAAATAAAACACAAACAATCAGAATCTAACAACAAAAAACAAAATACAAATATAAAGGATTAGTTTGAGAAGGAGCAGGCAGAAGCAAATAGCTTATTTGGTCCTGCCCCTTATTTCACAAAATCATATTATACAAAGTAAAATAAATATGCAAATACAGCATACAATCTTTAGGTCTCACGATAATTTACAACAATACAATAATATACAACAATACCTTTAAATTACAAATTCCAATCCTTTATTTCAGTTTATTCTTTTCTGTATTGATCAAGTAATGATGTCTTTAATCTATTTTTGAACTGAATGATATTATGGCTCTGTTTGATGTCATTGTTCAGTCTGATTGTCTAAGAATATTTGTGTTGATCAGTCTGCCTTAAAGGGTAATTTTGGGTTTTTCAACCTGGACCCCATTTGTGTTTTTGTGTGTAAGTGACTGATTGGAACAACAATCTTGTAAATTGGTCCAGTATTAAATGAGAACGCTGTAACCAGCAGCTGTGACCTGAGCTGCAATGTAATCCTACAGGGGAAATGTGCATCGTCAATTTTGTCCACTAAAAGTTCTGTTGTTGCTGCTGACAGACTCAGATTATTATTCTAAGTGTCTGACAACATTATGGGATGGATCTCTACAGAGATAGACCTTTTTAAAACCTCTTTAAGACCTTTTTGTTTAACCAGAAACAGCTCTAACACACACACACACACACACACACACACACACACACACACACACACACACACACACACACACACACACACACACACACACACACACACACACACACACACTCAGACACACACACACACACAGACAGACAGACAGACAGACAGACGCACGCGTTTTTTTGTGTCATTGGATTACGGCAAAATACGGATCTTTTTTCTCAACGTGTCTTAACATTTGATGGTGAGTTTGGAGATCATCTCAACAGACTGGAGCAGGGGCGTAGCAAGCTTTTGAAAAGTGAGGGGGATGGATGTCATTTGTTTATTAACAATACAAACGATGGATAATCGTACTGTTTGTTAACATGGGCAAACGGAGCATAATCTAATTACCTATGTGCTAATTTGCATAAATAGCACAAGAGATCTAAACATTGAGTATAGACAGCTGAAAATGTCTTGTTGACCTATAACAGAAAAAGACTTAATATTAAGGTCTGATGGGAACCATTTAGGCTACCCATGAGCATTAATACATAGAGGCAGGAAGAAGTACTTTAAACCAGCCTTTATTAATTAGCCTATTATTGCAGAGATGGGGTTTGGGGCTGGGTCCGTGGGACTGTTTCTGGGGGTTCACTTTTTATTTGACCTACCTTTTGTCTTCTGCATTCTCCGTACCCTTGTTCTTCCCTCAGACTCATCCCCCAGAAACAGTCCCACTGACTCAGCCCCAAACCCCATCTCTGCAATAATAATACTGGTTTAATACACTCAATAATAATACTGGTTTAATACACTCAATAATAATACTGGTTTAATACACTCAATAATAATACTGGTTTAATACACTCAATAATAATACTGGTTTAATACACTCAATAATAATACTGGTTTAATACACTCAATAATAATACTGGTTTAATACACTCAATAATAATACTGGTTTAATACAATCAATAATAATACTGGTTTAATACACTCAATAATAATACTGGTTTAAAGTACTTCTTCCTGCCTCTATGTATTAATGCTCATGGGTAGCCTAAATGGTTCCCATCAGACCTTAATATTAAGTCTTTTTCTGTTATATGTCAACAAGACATTTTCACCTGGCTATACCCAATGTTTAGATCTGTTGTGCTATTTATGCATCTTAGCACATACGTAATTATATTATGATCCGTTTATCCGTTTATTATGAATGCTATAACGTAGCTAATGTTACGGAACGTTATACTTCTTACATGGGAAACTACTCGTACATATTAGCTTTCATTTAACGTTGCCAGTGAAGTTAAAAAGGTGCAGTTACCTCCCATCCTGTACTTACAACTGATAAACACACCATTTTCTAAATCTCTGCTAACGTTACGCATATAGCTACAGTAACGGAATATAAAAAGAGATGAAAATGCCACCGGACATTAAACTTTACGAACATAAATGGCAAAAGACAACCTAGCTAGCTAGCTAACAGCCTAATGTTAAATGATAGGTTCAGTTAGCTAACGTTAGCTCGGGTTGTATCTACCTAATTACGATAGCAATTGTACCAGCAGCATTAAAGAGTTAAAGGAGAACTCCGGGCAATTTTTACGTTAATCTTGATCGCTATAAGTATGTGAGTACTGTCGATAGCAACAAAAACGAGCCGAATCGGTGCTAGCTAACTGGAGCTGCTGCAGCTAATGCCGAGAGCTCCCACTTAGCTAGAACGGCAGTTTTGGGGGCATATCATAAAGAGTGCCTTTGTGCCTCTTAACAGACACAAAATGCAGGCCTCAGCAGGGCCGACCGGCATCCTTCTACTTCCTCCCCGCCTTCCTCACCTGCCGCGGCCGACAACAATCCACGGGCGCCCGCTGGTCTGGTGGATGTCCTCCAGAGGACAGGTCATGCTTTCGCGACGAAATATTTGCGGCGAAAAAAGTTTATTTCCCCCTCAAAAATATGTAATTGAGCACTGTAGTGGTTATGATCATATCAGTGACTATGTAACTACATGAAAACGGGCCACATGATGCCTGGTTCTTGTACAGTAACAGCGTTACAGGAAGCTGACTGTAGTCTTGCGCTGAAGTCCCGCAGGAATTCAGTTGTAGCAGGAAAAGGTAAACAGCAGTGTGCAGATCGGAGCATGGTGTGAGAAGAGTGAAGAGCGGAGGTGTTCACAAGGGAAGAAGGTTGGAGTAACGTAACTATGGAGCTAGAGCTAGCCTTCAGTAACGCTGTTACTGTACAAGAACCAGGCATCATGTGGCCCGTTTCCATGTAGTTACATAGTCACTGATATGATCATAACCACTACAGTGCTCAATTACATATTTTTGAGGGGGAAATAAACTTTTTTCGCCGCAAATATTTCGCCGCGAAAGCATGACCTGTCCTCTGGAGGACATCCACCAGACCAGCGGGCGCCCGTGGATTGTTGTCGGCCACGGCAGGTGAGGAAGGCGGGGAGGAAGTAGAAGGATGCCGGTCGGCCCTGCTAGCCTGGCTAAGGCAACTAACACACAGTTCACCACTGCAGAGACTACTATTCACCAACGCCAGATGGATCGCACACTAAATGGATATATATGCTACAAATACACAGGGAACTGCTGCTTGATGATTATTACTGAAGCCTGGCTGAACTCACTCATCCCAGATGGCAGCTAGCAGCTAACAGGGTAGGTGAATTTAAACAATGTCATGTAAGGGCCCTGTTCACGTTGCACAGACATTTTAATTGCATTTTGTGTCTGTTAAGAGGCACAAAGGCACTCTTTATGATCTTTATGATGAAGTGGTAGCCAGCTCTCAGCTGCTACAATGAGGGTTTTTTTGTTTTTTTGCCCCCCCTGGCTCGAATGTCAAACTCCGCCTATGGTTGGTATTATTACTAGGGCTGTCAAAATAACGCGTTAATTTCAATTAATTAATCTGAGAAAAAATAACGCGTTAAAAAAAATAACGCGGATTAATCAATTCCATATTGAGGTTTGACCCGGAGCCGTTCTAGCCTCCATTGGACTGTAAAATGAAGGAGGGAGACGAGAATGTGCTGCCTGGATCATTAACTGGAACATTTACTGTAAAAATCTTCTTACTGCCAACCCTGGCTACCGAAATCTGGTGCCACTGATATGTCTGCTCTTCTCTCTGATGCTCTGAAGACGATACAGGAAACACAAACACCGCTGCACGGGACGCTAGTTAACACTATACTCAACAGCAGCTAACGTTAGCCTACCGCTAGCTAGTTAACACTATACTCAACAGCAGCTAACGTTAGCCTACCGCTACCTAGTTAACACTATACTCAACAGCAGCTAACGTTAGCCTACCGCTAGCTAGTTAACACTATACTCGACAGCAGCTAACGTTAGCCTACCACTAGCTAGTACTCTCATACAGAACACTAGTACTCTCATACAGTACACTAGTACTCTCATACAGTACACTAGTCCTCTCATACAGTACACTAGTAATCTCATAAAGTACACCAGTACTCTCATACAGTACACTAGTGCTATCATACAGAACACTAGTACTATCATACAGAACACTAGTACTATCATACAGTACACTATTCCTCTCATACAGTACACTATTACTATCATACAGAACACTAGTACTATCATACAGTACACTATTCCTCTCATACAGTACACTATTACTATCATACAGAAAACTAGTACTATCATACAGTACACTATTCCTCTCATACAGTACACTATTACTATCATACAGAACACTAGTACTATCATACATTACACAGGTCCTCTCATACAGTACACTAGTACTCTCATAAAGTACACTAGTACTCTCATACAGTACAATAGTACTCTCATACAGTACACTAGTCCTCTCATACAGTACACTAGTCCTCTCATACAGTACACTAGTACTCTCATAAAGTACACTAGTACTCTCATACAGTACACTAGTGCTATCATACAGAACACTAGTACTATCATACAGAACACTAGTACTATCATACAGTACACTAGTACTCTCATAAAGTACACTATTCCTCTCATACACAACACTAGTACTCTCATACAGTAAACTAGTACTCTAATACAGTATACTAGTACTCTCATACAGAACACTAGTCCTCTAATACAGTACACTAGTAATCTCATACACTACACTAGTACACTAGTACTCTGATACAGTACACTAGTACTCTCATACAGGGCCATGAAGGGATCAGCCCCAGCATACATCCAGGACATGGTCCAACCCTATACCCCAACCCCCCCACTCTGCTCTGCATCAGCCAACCTGCTGGCTGCCCCCCCCCACAGCGAGGGACAACTAATCACTCAACCAAATCCAGACTGGTTGCTGTCCTGGCTCCTAAATGGTGGAATGAGCTCCCTGTTGACATCAGGATGGCCAAAAACCTCCACATCTTCAGCTGAAGGCTAAAAACACATCTCTTCTGACTACACATCAGATAAAGAAGGGGGGGGGGGGAATTATATATATATTTCTTGATGCTGTACTTTGATATGGCTCTTTGTAGTATTACCTATTTTAAAGCTAATGTTCTTGCTCTTACTACTTGTTGTCTGGAGTTTGCACCTTCAGAGTTGAAAACACTTAATTGTAAGTCGCTTTGGATAAAATGTCAGCTACATGACATGTAATGTAATGTAATGTAATGTAATATAATGTAATGTAATGTAATGTAATTTAATGTAATGTAATGTAATGTAATGTAATATAATACAATGTAATGTAATGTAATGTAATGTAATGTAATGGTTGTGTTCTGTCAGTTTTGATCAAAGTTTGTGATGTAATGGTCTTCAGTTTAAGGAAACGTAATACGTCTCCATAGCAGCAGGCGGCGCTGCTCTGTATTGTTTCCATTAACAGTCTGATTATTTTCCAGAAAATGAGAACCGGCAGCTGATTGGACGAACTCGTCACGTGGTTCTTTTTTCTCCGTAAATTCACAGCCAGACTGTCATGGCGGCTCGTTCAGAATACGATCTCATATTGGACTAAAATAGTTCACCGAAACGTGTTTCTGAAAACATTTGAAGAGAGAAATAGGCCGTGCAGCTGCTGAATCTGTCTTCATTTCAGATCAACAAAGGTCAGTTTAACAGATTTTACTCAGATGTTGAGAGACTCATCTGCTGAGTCCCGACTGTCCTGTCTCTGACTGTCCTGTCTCTGACTGTCCTGTCTCTGACTGTCCTGTCTCTAACTGTCCTGTCTCTGACTGTCCTGTCTCTGACTGTCCTGTCTCTAACTGTCCTGTCTCTAACTGTCCTGTCTCTGACTGTCCTGTCTCTAACTGTCCTGTCTCTATCTGTCCTGTCTCTGACTGTCCTGTCTCTAACTGTCCTGTCTCTATCTGTCCTGTCTCTGACTGTCCTGTCTCTAACTGTCCTATCTCTAACTGTCCTGTCTCTGACTGTCCTGTCCTGTCTCTAACTGTCCTGTCTCTGACTGTCCTGTCTCTAACTGTCCTGTCTCTGACTGTCCTGTCTCTAACTGTCCTGTCTCTGAGTGCCCTGTCTCTAAATGTCCTGTCTCCGACTGTCCTGTCTTTGACTGTCCTGTCTCTGACTGCCCTGTCTCTAAATGTCCTGTCTCTTATTATTAATTAATACATATTTAATTAGATATAGACTAATTAGCATATTTAAACATAAGATTACAGAAGACTTGCAATACATTTATTTCTCCTATTCATGTGAGTAATCAACTGGTAAAGTTTCATGGTGATATCTGTAAGTTAAAAATGTTGCCCTATTCACCTGTAGTGTCTCGCCTTAACTAAAAGGTCTATCTCTGTAGGGATCCATCCCATAATGTTGTCAGACACTTAGAATAATAATCTGAGTCTGTCAGCAGCAACAACAGAACTTTTAGTGACTCTAACTGCTGCTGAACATTAGTCCTGTAGGGTTACATTACAGCTTGGTTCTGGTTTAATACTGGACCAGTTTCACAGATTGTTGTTCCATCAGACACTCAGACACACACACATTAGAAAATAGAGTCCAGGTTGAAAAACACCCAAAGTTACCCTTTAACAGAGATGAAAATATTAGAAACCACTGGTCTTAAAAGTTCATCTGATTTTACACTAAAGTCTGATCAATTTAAGAGATTTTTCATTTTTAATTTCATGAAACTACCAAACCACTGTAAGACTTTACAATCATCTTAATACTGACCTGAGGGTTTCCAGTTTACAGTGTGGACTCTGAAGTCCAGCAGAGAGCTTCTTCACTCCTGAATCCTTCAGGTTGTTGTTGTCACTCAGGTCCAGGTCTCTCAGACTAGAGGACTCAGAGCTGAGAACTGAGGACAGATCTTCACAGCTTCTCTCTGACAGATCACAGTGACTCAGCCTGTAAATAAATGTACACAATTAACAACATTGTTCTTAATGTTAAATGTGTCTGAGAGCCAGGTTTTTAGTTATGTAATCTTTTTATTTTCTCTGCCTAATTATTTTATTTTTATTTTTTATTTGTTTATTTATTTATCTCCAACAATCAACAATGTTGCAAGACATAAAAACATAAAATAAAACACAAACAATCAGAATCTAACAACAAAAAACAAAATACAAATATAAAGGATTAGTTTGAGAAGGAGCAGGCAGAAGCAAATAGCTTATTTGGTCCTGCCCCTTATTTCACAAAATCATATTATACAAAGTAAAATAAATATGCAAATACAGCATACAATCTTTAGGTCTCACGATAATTTACAACAATACAATAATATACAACAATACCTTTAAATTACAAATTCCAATCCTATGTTTCAGTTTATTCTTTTCTGTATTGATCAAGTAATGATGTCTTTAATCTATTTTTGAACTGAATGATATTATGGCTCTGTTTGATGTCATTGTTCAGTCTGATTGTCTAAGAATATTTGTGTTGATCAGTCTGCCTTAAAGGATAATTTGGGGTTTTTCAACCTGGACCCCATTTGTGTTTTTGTGTGTAAGTGACTGATTGGAACAACAATCTTGTAAATTGGTCCAGTATTAAATGAGAACGCTGTAACCAGCAGCTGTGACCTGAGCTGTAATGTAATCCTACAGGGGAAATGTTCAGCAGCAGTTAGAGTCACTAAAAGTTCTGTTGTTGCTGCTGACAGACTCAGATTATTATTCTAAGTGTCTGACAACATTATGGGATGGATCTCTACAGAGAAAGGCCTTTTTAAAACCTCTTTAAGACCTTTTTGTTTAACCAGAAACAGCTCTAACACACACACACACACACACACACACACACACACACACACACACACACACACTCAGACACACACACACACAGACAGACAGACAGACAGACAGACAGACAGACGCACGCACGCACGCGTTTTTTTGTGTCATTGGATTACGGCAAAATACGGATCTTTTTTCTCAACGTGTCTTAACATTTGATGGTGAGTTTGGAGATCATCTCAACAGACTGGAGCAGGGCTGAACGATTTTTGAAAATAATCTAATTGCGATTTTTTCCCCAAATATTGCGATTTCGATTCGATTATTTTTTTAAGCTCTTTGTCTTCTGTATTATTCAACAAAGAATAATATAATAATGTATAGTATGAACACACAATTACACACTAGACAGTTAAATAAGTAAAAATATAGTATATATCCACACACACACACACACACACACACACACACACACACACACACACACACACAACTTTTTACAGTGCACAGAGAGGAGCTGCCTCCAGCCCCTCCCCCTCGTTTAGTTACGTGCTGCCGTGTGCACTTGTTCAGAGAGGCTATCGTTACGTTAGCATGTTGCTGGTGTTCTTGTTCAGAGAGGCTATCGTTGCGTTAGCTAGTTGCTGGTGTTCTTGTTCAGAGAGGCTATCGTTAGGTTAGCATGTTGCTGGTGTTCTTGTTCAGAGAGGCTATCGTTACGTTAGCATGTTGCTGGTGTTCTTGTTCAGAGAGGCTATCGTTGCGTTAGCTAGTTGCTGGTGTTCTTGCCGTGGGATTAACTGTACTAATAAAACTGTTGAAACACCGCGGCCACACTGCTGTGAAAGCTCCCCAAACGTCATTTATCAGTCTGATTGTTACCCCTCTCAGTGGCAGCTCCTCCACTCATATCTTTATAACGGAGCTAACCGCTAACCGGAGCTAACCGCTAATCAGAGCTAATCGTTGCCAACCGAGCCTTGAGTTCTGTTTGCCTGTATCCATTAACTGCATGTATAGACTCAAGCCCGAATAAAACCCTTCATTTTATTAAAATGGCTGTAAAAGTTTTAAACTACAACTCAGAGTTGTTTGAATGACAGAAATCAGCTCCAGGTACGGCGTAGCGTTAGCGTGCTAGTTGATGCTTTCTCTGCGGAGTGCAGAGCTAATTGCTCTCGTGAGTCATGTGACCAAATCGCAGCCTTTGCGATTAGGAAATCGCGTTTTAACATATCGCGATATTATCGCAAATGCAATTAATCGTTCAGCCCTAGACTGGAGCAGGGGCGTAGCAAGCTTTTGAAAAGTGAGGGGGATGGATGTCATTTGTTTATTAACAATAAAAACTATGGATAATCATACTGTTTGTTAACTTGGGCAAACGGAGCATAATCTAATTACCTATGTGCTGATTTGCATAAATAGCACAACAGATCTAAACATTGGGTATAGCCAGGTGAAAATGTCTTGTTGACCTATAACAGAAAAAGACTTAATATTAAGGTCTGATGGGAACCATTTAGGCTACCCATGAGCATTAATACATAGAGGCAGGAAGAAGTACTTTAAACCAGCCTTTATTAATTAGCCTATTATTGCAGAGATGGGGTTTGGGGCTGGGTCCGTGGGACTGTTTCTGGGGGTTCACTTTTTATTTGACCTACCTTTTGTCTTCTGCATTCTCCGTACCCTTGTTCTTCCCTCAGACTCATCCCCCAGAAACAGTCCCACTGACTCAGCCCCAAACCCCATCTCTGCAATAATAATACTGGTTTAATACACTCAATAATAATACTGGTTTAATACACTCAATAATAATACTGGTTTAATACACTCAATAATAATACTGGTTTAATACACTCAATAATAATACTGGTTTAATACACTCAATAATAATACTGGTTTAATACACTCAATAATAATACTGGTTTAATACACTCAATAATAATACTGGTTTAATACACTCAATAATAATACTGGTTTAATACACTCAATAATAATACTGGTTTAATACACTCAATAATAATACTGGTTTAATACACTCAATAATAATACTGGTTTAATACAATCAATAATAATACTGGTTTAATACACTCAATAATAATACTGGTTTAAAGTACTTCTTCCTGCCTCTATGTATTAATGCTCATGGGTAGCCTAAATGGTTCCCATCAGACCTTAATATTAAGTCTTTTTCTGTTATATGTCAACAAGACATTTTCACCTGGCTATACCCAATGTTTAGATCTGTTGTGCTATTTATGCAACTTAGCACATACGTAATTATATTATGATCCGTTTATCCGTTTATTATGAATGCTATAACGTAGCTAATGTTACGGAACGTTATACTTCTTACATGGGAAACTACTCGTACATATTAGCTTTCATTTAACGTTGCTAGTGAAGTTAAAAAGGTGCAGTTACCTCCCATCCTGTACTTACAACTGATAAACACAACATTTTTTAAATCTCTGCTAACGTTACGCATATAGCTACAGTAACGGCATATAAAAAGAGATGAAAATGCCACCGGACATTAAACTTTACGAACATAAATGGCAAAAGACAACCTAGCTAGCTAGCTAACAGCCTAATGTTAAATGATAGGTTCAGTTAGCTAACGTTAGCTCGGGTTGTATCTACCTAATTACGATAGCAATTTGTACCGGCAGCATTAAAGAGTTAAAGGAGAACTCCGGGCAATTTTTACGTTAATCTTGATCGCTATAAGTATGTGAGTACTGTCAATAGCAACAAAAACGAGCCGAATCGGTGCTAGCTAACTGGAGCTGCTGCAGCTAATGCTGAGAGCTCCCACTTAGCTAGAACGGCAGTTTTGGGGGCATATCATAAAGAGTGCCTTTGTGCCTCTTAACAGACACAAAATGCAATTAAAATGTCTGTGCAACATGAACAGGGCCCTTACATGACATTGTTTAAATTCACCTACCCTGTTAGCTGCTAGCTGCCGTCTGGGATGAGTGAGTTCAGCCAGGCTTCAGTAATAATCATCAAGTAGCAGTTCCCTGTGTAATTGTAGCATATATATCCATTTAGTGTGCGATCCATCTGGCGTTGGTGAATAGTAGTCTCTGCAGTGGTGAACTGTGTGTTAGTTGCCTTAGCCAGGCTAGCAGGGCCGACCGGCATCCTTCTACTTCCTCCCCGCCTTCCTCACCTGCCGCGGCCGACAACAATCCACGGGCGCCCGCTGGTCTGGTGGATGTCCTCCAGAGGACAGTTCATGCTTTCGCGGCGAAAAAAGTTTATTTCCCCCTAAAAAACTGTAATTGAGCACTGTAGTGGTTATGATCATATCAGTGACTATGTAACTACATGGAAACGGGTCACATGATGCCTGGTTCTTGTACAGTAACAGCGTTACAGGAAGCTGACTGTAGTCTTGCGCTGAAGTCTCGCAGGAATTCAGTTGTAGCAGGAAAAGGTAAACAGCAGTGAGCAGATCGGAGCGTCGTGTGAGAAGAGTGAAGAGCGGAGGTGTTCACAAGGGAAGACGCTTGGAGTAACGTAACTATGGAGCTAGAGCTAGCCTTCAGTAACGCTGTTACTGTACAAGAACCAGGCATCATGTGGCCCGTTTCCATGTAGTTACATAGTCACTGATATGATCATAACCACTACAGTGCTCAATTACCTATTTTTGAGGGGGAAATAAACTTTTTTTGCGGCAAATATTTCGCCGCGAAAGCATGACCTGTCCTGTGGAGGACATCCACCAGACCAGCGGGCGCCCGTGGATTGTTGTCGGCCGCGGCAGGTGAGGAAGGCGGGGAGGAAGTACAAGGATGCCGGTCGGCCCTGCTAGCCTGGCTAAGGCAACTAACACACAGTTCACCACTGCAGAGACTACTATTCACCGACGCCAGATGGATCGCACACTAAATGGATATATATGCTACAAATACACAGGGAACTGCTGCTTGATGATTATTACTGAAGCCTGGCTGAACTCACTCATCCCAGACGGCAGCTAGCAGCTAACAGGGTAGGTGAATCTAAACAATGTCATGTAAGGGCCCTGTTCATGTTGCACAGACATTTTAATTGCATTTTGTGTCTGTTAAGAGGCACAAAGGCACTCTTTATGATATGCCCCCAAAACTGCCGTTCTAGCTAAGTGGGAGCTCTCGGCATTAGCTGCAGCAGCTCCAGTTAGCTAGCACCGATTCGGCTCGTTTTTGTTGCTATCGATAGTACTCACATACTTATAGCGATCAAGATTAACGTAAAAATTGCGAGTTCTCCTCAATGTAGAATGCGGTCTGTTAAGACCGCTGCGAAGTATAACACACCGTTGCCATGAAAAACAGAGCGTTGCTATGGACGCAATTCTGTTCACTCAGGCAATATAATCGCTACACACAGCCTACGACGTAGCTACGTTCGATGCAAGGCGTTTGTGCAAAACTGTGGAAAAACTGCAGAAAAAGTGTTGGTGTTGAACCCTCTCACCGGGAAAAGTGTGGGTGTTAAAACAGCCACATCCCCCACGGGTGCGACGCCCCTGGACTGGAGGTCCAACTCTGATTGGTCACCGTTACATTTTAGTTGAATTTAAGTGTCGGGGCAGTTTGCCACCGTCTGTCTGTTGCAATCCAAGACAGCCGTGCAGCGATTGGATTTCATAAGGGCGAGTTGTTAAATTGTTACAATGTAATTTAAAATCTTCTTTAAAAATAAACATATTTTTATTTAACATGTCTGATTTGTCCATATGTGTTCGTGCTGTGTTCCCCAAGTGGTAGCCAGCTCTCAGCTGCTACAATGAGGGTTTTTGTTGTTTTTTTGCCCCCCCTGGCTCGAATGTCAAACTCTGCCTATGGTTGGTATTATTACTAGGTCTGTCAAAATAACGCGTTAATTTTGATTAATTAATCTGAGAAAAAATAACGCGTTAAAAAAAATAACGCAGATTAATCCATTCCATATTGAGGTTTGACCCGGAGCCGTTCTAGCCTCCATTGGACAGTAAAATGAAGGAGGGAGACGAGAATGTGCTGCCTGGATCATTAACTGGAACATTTACTGTAAAAATCTTCTTCCTGCCAACCCTGGCTACCGAAATCTGGAGCCACTGATATGTCTGCTCTTCTCTCTGATGCTCTGAAGACGAAACACGAAACACAAACACCGCTGCACGGGACGCTAGTTAACACTATACTCAACAGCAGCTAACGTTAGCCTACCGCTAGCTAGTTAACACTATACTCAACAGCAGCTAACGTTAGCCTACCGCTAGCTAGTTAACACTATACTCAACAGCAGCTAACGTTAGCCTACCGCTAGCTAGTTAACACTATACCAAAGCCCGTCTACAGAAAGCCGTTCCACTCCCTATTAAGCCCCATTGTACCTACTTTGGTTGCAGTTCCACCAGAGTTCCACTGGGGGTGATCACGGTCCAGTGCAAAATGAATGGGACCCTATGGAGCTAGACGGCTAAATTTGTCTCTTTCGCCTGATTGTCGTTGAGAAATCTCAGATTTGATTGTAGTTTTTGCAAGTTCAACATGGATTATAGGTCAAAAGTTGAATGAACGAGTACTTATGCCCTTTCGATTTGTTACAGGTTGAGTCGTTGTTGCCCATAACACGCTAGCATTCTGCTAATGAATGCTGATTGGTCAGTGAAGGACTGATTACGATCGGAGATCCCGCTTGACGGCATCCGAAGTAGAACCAGAATGTCAGAGTGAATATTTCAGCGTGGTCTTTAAAACATTAGCAAACCTCTTTCTAGCCCGTGTATTAACAGGGAGAGCCTAATCTGTCAGCTGTGTTGTCGCCTCGAGAGAAAAAAGGAAGCGACTCAGAGCTCGCCGTAAAGCAGAATCTCTGGCCGTATATGTGTATGACGTCATTGACATTTTAAAAGGCTTTTTAGAACAAAAAAGCCACTTTAAAAAAATCTAACACCCAGCAGTGTGTATATTCTTAGCCTCCCCTTTCAAATGCAACATTCAAATTACTAGACAAAAAATTATATTCTGAGAAAAGTGGATTTTGAGGGGTATAGCTCCATAGAGTCCCATTCATTTTGCACTGGCCTGTGAGCGCCCCCTATATG
>NC_050191.1:31018702-31051202 GCF_008315115.2 Sander lucioperca | reverse complement strand
AGCTAGACAACCAAGGAGATTTAATAATTATGTTGTGCTACTAGCTAGCTACGTAATAACTAGCGCTAGCTAGCTGTTAGCCTGCAGTTTGCTGAACAGAGCTCATCCATGGCTTCAGCTCTCATCCACGTTACAAGCTTTACAGCATACAGCCCTCGGATGGATCATAAGAGAGAACCGAGGCGATGTAATCACTATGTCTGTAGTAACGTTATGTAGGCATATAGCTAGCTATGTATAGATCTTAATACAGACATGCTAGCTACCCCTGATGTTAGCAACTAGCTAGCTAGCCGATAGCCCGCCAGTTTGGGAAACGCTAATGACGTTACATCCACGTAGCTAACAGGCTTTACAGCAGCTACATACATACATCCCTGGGATGTATCATGACTTCATAAGATAACACCATGGACGTATTAATAGAACACATGGTGAACTACAACCATTAGCTATATCTATTATTACAGCTAGCTACATGAGCTCGGGAGAACAGTCATGTGAGCGGGCGGGCGCAGTCCTGCGGCTCTGCTCGCGTCCACTATGCGCGTCCACTATGCCAAATTTAATAATTCTGGAATCGCTTCTAGTGAATGTTAAAAATGTTAAAAATGTGACGTTTTAAACAAGGACCCTTTCAGTGTTCGGCTGGTAAGTTGATATACCCAGAAACAAATTATCCGCTGAAATATAGACGTTTCTTTCGCCATGCAAAGTCTATGTGAAAAGGCTTTCTGGGCCATGGGCTGCAGTACCACCGTTACCCGCTAAGCCCATGGTGGCTTTTAGACTCGGCGCTCTTCCTGGGGGCTTGGGTGGACTGGGACCAAAAATCAGCCCTGGCATTTTGGCCCAGACCGGCTCACCACATAAGATCACAAATACCACCCGTCCTTGCGCTACCCTGAATATGTATACCAACTCCTACTCCTTAAAACTACGCCATGCAATGAGTAAGCAAGAATCAATGAGAGTTGATACATTTCAAAAAAGTGCCATTTACTAATACAATAAAACGGTATACTCTTTTCTTTATAATTTCAGGACTGAAGAGGTCCTGTGCTTTAATCTGAAGAGGTCTATCAGGAGTTTTCGTCTGCCAATGCAGATTGAAAAGCTGCAATCCTCGTTAAAGTTGGCATGATGGCCAACGTTTATCTAGGCTACTTTAAGGACACAAATGCATAAGCACAAGGTTTGATGAACCTAAGGTGGTGTTTTCTTATTATTCAGATGTAGGCTACTTTGTTGAATGAAAAGTAGGCTAATATAGCCTCATAATAATAAAACGGTGAGAACATCATCAGTCAAGACTCAGACACCCGCACACTTAGCCGAACTAATGACATCATACAGCGTAGCACGCCTACTTCTATTATAGTTGTCACCAACAGTTTGTCCACCACTTGTTTATGGCTCAGTTTTACCACGGGGTAAAGGGTTTTAGGGGAGTTGTGCTTAGCGCAGGTTGTACCCTCCCTCCCTCATCTCTGTCCCTCTCCTCCTGAGTCTCCTCACTGTGCACGCCACTGTAGCCGACACCACCACCACTATCATCAGCCACGGGAGCACACCCCACACTGCATGCAGGCAGAAATCCCAAAGAGGGTGCTGTTTAAAGATATGATGTCCTCTTCATTGTCTTGGTTAACGTAATCCTCAGCTAGCGCCACTTCACAGCTAGCTGCTTGGCTGTCTTTTAGCTTTTTTCTTTTATTTGAGCCACTTTGGTTAACTTCCTTTCATTTCCGACTCGTCTTGCTTCGTCTCTGTATGTGTACTTCCCATGGACAGTAAAAGATGGACACAGCGACCCCATAGACTCTGGACCGTGCTCTGGACGGACCAACAAATAAATAAATTAGGAAAAAAATAACAAAGTGTCGGCGGTCGGCCCAAAAAGCACGTCGGCCCACCGGGAAAGTACCCGGTATGCCAGATGGCCAGTCTGCCCTTGGCTCCTCCTCTCTTCACTGGTTACCAGTTGATGCTCACATCTACTTCAAGACACTAGTACTCTCATACAGTACACTAGTACTCTCATACAGTACACTATTACACTCATACAGTACACTAGTACTCTCATACAGTACACTAGTACTCTCATACAGAACGGTAGTACTCTCATACAGAACACTAGTACTCTCATACAGTACACTAGTACTCTCATACAGTACACTAGTAGTCTCATACAGAACACTAGTACTCTCATACAGAACACTAGTACTCTCATACAGAACACTAGTACTCTCATACAGAACACTAGTACTCTCATACAGTACACTAGTCCTCTCATACAGTACACTAGTACTCTCATACAGTACACTAGTACTCTCATACAGAACACTAGTACTCTCATACAGAACACTAGTCCTCTCATACAGAACACTAGTACTCTCATGCAGTACTCTAGTACTTTCATAGAGACCACTAGTACTCTCATATGGTACATTAGTACTCTCATACATTACACTAGTACTATCATACAGTACTCTAGTACTCTCACACAGTACACTAGTACTCTCATACAGTACACTAGTACTCTCATGCAGTACTCTAGTACTTTCATAGAGACCACTAGTACTCTCATATGGTACATTAGTACTCTCATACATTACACTAGTACTATCATACAGTACTCTAGTACTCTCATACAGTACACTAGTACTCTCATACAGAAAACTAGTACTCTCATGCAGTACTCTAGTACTTTCATAGAGACCACTAGTACTCTCATATGGTACATTAGTACTCTCATACATTACACTAGTACTATCATACAGTACTCTAGTACTCTCATACAGTACACTAGTACTCTCATACAGTACACTAGTCCTCTCATACAGTACACTAGTCCTCTCATACAGTACACTATTACTCTCATACAGTACTCTAGTACTCTCATACAGTACACTAGTACTCTCATACAGTACACTAGTCCTCTCATACATTACACTAGTACTCTCATACAGTACTCTAGTACTCTCATACAGTACACTAGTACTCTCATACAGTACACTAGTCCTCTCATACAGTACACTAGTACTCTCATACAGTACTCTAGTACTCTCATACAGTACACTAGTCCTCTCATACAGTACACTAGTCCTCTCATACAGTACACTAGTACTCTCATACAGTACACTAGTACTCTCATAGAGACCACTAGTACTCTCATACAGTACATTAGTACTCTCATACAGTACACTAGTCCTCTCATACATTACACTAGTACTCTCATACAGTACACTAGTACTATCATAGAGACCACTAGTACTCTCATACAGCACAGTAGTACTCTCATACAGTACACTAGTACTCTCATACAGTACACTAGTACTCTCATAGAGACCACTAGTACTCTCATACAGTACAGTAGTACTCTCATACAGTACACTAGTATCCTCATCGAGAACACTAGTACTCTCATACAGTACTCTAGTACTCTCATACAGAACACTAGTACGCTCATACAGTACACTTGTACTCTGATACAGTACACTAGTACTCTCATACAGTACACTAGTCCTCTCATACAGTACACTAGTACTCTCATACAGTACACTAGTACTCTCATAGAGACCACTAGTACTCTCATAGAGACCACTAGTACTCTCATACAGAACACTAGTACGCTCATACAGTACACTTGCACTCTCATTCAGTACACTAGTCCTCTCATACAGTACACTAGTACTCTCATACAGTACACTAGTCCTCTCATACAGTACACTAGTACTCTCATACAGCACACTAGTCCTCTCATACAGAACACTAGTACTCTCATACAGAACACTAGTACTCTCATACAGTACACTAGTACTCTCATGCAGTACTCTAGTACTTTCATAGAGACCACTAGTACTCTCATACATTACACTAGTACTATCATACAGTACTCTAGTACTCTCATATGGTACATTAGTACTCTCATACATTACACTAGTACTATCATACAGTACTCTAGTACTCTCATACAGTACACTAGTACTCTCATACAGTACACTAGTCCTCTCATACAGTACACTAGTACTCTCATACAGTACACTAGTACTATCATAGAGACCACTAGTACTCTCATACAGCACAGTAGTACTCTCATACAGTACACTAGTACTCTCATACAGTACACTAGTGCTCTCATAGAGACCACTAGTACTCTCATAGAGACCACTAGTACTCTCATACAGTACAGTAGTACTCTCATACAGTACACTAGTACTCTCATCGAGAACACTAGTACTCTCATACAGTACTCTAGTACTCTCATAGAGACCACTACTACTCTCATACAGAACACTAGTACGCTCATACAGTACACTAGTCCTCTCATACAGAACACTAGTACTCTCATGCAGTACTCTAGTACTTTCATAGAGACCACTAGTACTCTCATATGGTACATTAGTACTCTCATACATTACACTAGTACTATCATACAGTACTCTAGTACTCTCATACAGTACACTAGTACTCTCATACAGAACACTAGTACTCTCATGCAGTACTCTAGTACTTTCATAGAGACCACTAGTACTCTCATATGGTACATTAGTACTCTCATACATTACACTAGTACTATCATACAGTACTCTAGTACTCTCATACAGTACACTAGTACTCTCATACAGAACACTAGTACTCTCATGCAGTACTCTAGTACTTTCATAGAGACCACTAGTACTCTCATATGGTACATTAGTACTCTCATACATTACACTAGTACTCTCATACAGTACTCTAGTACTCTCATACAGTACACTAGTACTCTCATACAGTACACTAGTCCTCTCATACATTACACTAGTACTCTCATACAGAACACTAGTACTCTCATACAGAACACTAGTACTCTCATGCAGTACTCTAGTACTTTCATAGAGACCACTAGTACTCTCATATGGTACATTAGTACTCTCATACATTACACTAGTACTATCATACAGTACTCTAGTACTCTCATACAGTACACTATTACTCTCATACAGTACTCTAGTACTCTCATACAGTACACTAGTACTCTCATACAGTACACTAGTCCTCTCATACATTACACTAGTACTCTCATACAGTACTCTAGTACTCTCATACAGTACACTAGTACTCTCATACAGTACACTAGTCCTCTCATACAGTACACTAGTCCTCTCATACAGTACACTAGTACTCTCATACAGTACTCTAGTACTCTCATACAGTACACTAGTCCTCTCATACAGTACACTAGTACTCTCATACAGTACTCTAGTACTCTCATACAGTACACTAGTACTATCATACAGTACACTAGTACTATCATACAGTACTCTAGTACTCTCATACAGTACACTAGTACTCTCATACAGTACACTAGTCCTCTCATACATTACACTAGTACTCTCATACAGTACACTAGTACTATCATAGAGACCACTAGTACTCTCATACAGCACAGTAGTACTCTCATACAGAACACTAGTCCTCTCATACAGAACACTAGTACTCTCATACAGAACACTAGCACTCTCATACAGTACACTAGTACTCTCATGCAGTACTCTAGTACTTTCATAGAGACCACTAGTACTCTCATACATTACACTAGTACTATCATACAGTACTCTAGTACTCTCATATGGTACATTAGTACTCTCATACATTACACTAGTACTATCATACAGTACTCTAGTACTCTCATACAGTACACTAGTCCTCTCATACAGTACACTAGTACTCTCATACAGTACACTAGTACTATCATAGAGACCACTAGTACTCTCATACAGCACAGTAGTACTCTCATACAGTACACTAGTACTCTCATACAGTACACTAGTGCTCTCATAGAGACCACTAGTACTCTCATAGAGACCACTAGTACTCTCATACAGTACAGTAGTACTCTCATACAGTACACTAGTACTCTCATCGAGAACACTAGTACTCTCATACAGTACTCTAGTACTCTCATAGAGACCACTAGTACTCTCATACAGAACACTAGTACGCTCATACAGTACACTTGCACTCTGATACAGTACACTAGTACTCTCATACAGTACACTAGTCCTCTCATACAGTACACTAGTCCTCTCATACAGTACACTAGTACTCTCATACAGAACACTAGTCCTCTCATACAGAACACTAGTACTCTCATACAGAACACTAGTACTCTCATACAGTACACTAGTACTCTCATGCAGTACTCTAGTACTTTCATAGAGACCACTAGTACTCTCATACATTACACTAGTACTATCATACAGTACTCTAGTACTCTCATATGGTACATTAGTACTCTCATACATTACACTAGTACTGTCATACAGTACTCTAGTACTCTCATACAGTACACGTACTCTCATACAGTACACTAGTCCTCTCATACAGTACACTAGTACTCTCATACAGTACACTAGTACTATCATAGAGACCACTAGTACTCTCATACAGCACAGTAGTACTCTCATACAGTACACTAGTACTCTCATACAGTACACTAGTACTCTCATAGAGACCACTAGTACTCTCATAGAGACCACTAGTACTCTCATACAGTACAGTAGTACTCTCATACAGTACACTAGTACTCTCATCGAGAACACTAGTACTCTCATACAGTACTCTAGTACTCTCATAGAGACCACTAGTACTCTCATACAGAACACTAGTACGCTCATACAGTACACTTGTACTCTGATACAGTACACTAGTACTTTCATACAGTACTCTAGTACTCTCATACAGTACACTAGTACTCTCATACAGTACACTAGTACTCTCATACAGTACACTAGTACTATCATACAGTACACTAGTACTCTCATACAGTACACTAGTACTCTCATACAGTACACTAGTACTCTCATACAGTACACTAGTACTCTCATACAGTACACTAGTACTCTCATACAGTACACTAGTACTCTCATACAGAACACTAGTACTCTCATACAGAACACTAGTACTCTCATACAGAACACTAGTACTCTCATACAGAACACTAGTACTCTCATACAGAACACTAGTACTCTCATACAGAACACTAGTACTCTCAGCAGTACCTAGTACTCATAGAGACCACTAGTACTCTCATATGGTACATTAGTACTCTCATACATTACACTAGTACTATCATACAGTACTCTAGTACTCTCACACAGTACACTAGTACTCTCATACAGAACACTAGTACTCTCATGCAGTACTCTAGTACTTTCATAGAGACCACTAGTACTCTCATAAGGTACATTAGTACTCTCATACATTACACTAGTACTATCATACAGTACTCTAGTACTCTCATACAGTACACTAGTACTCTCATACAGTACACTAGTCCTCTCATACAGTACACTAGTCCTCTCATACAGTACACTATTACTCTCATACAGTACTCTAGTACTCTCATACAGTACACTATTACACTCATACAGTACACTAGTACTCTCATACAGTACACTAGTACTCTCATACAGAACGGTAGTACTCTCATACAGAACACTAGTACTCTCATACAGTACACTAGTACTCTCATACAGTACACTAGTAGTCTCATACAGAACACTAGTACTCTCATACAGAACACTAGTACTCTCATACAGAACACTAGTACTCTCATACAGAACACTAGTACTCTCATACAGTACACTAGTCCTCTCATACAGTACACTAGTACTCTCATACAGTACACTAGTACTCTCATACAGAACACTAGTACTCTCATACAGAACACTAGTACTCTCATACAGAACACTAGTCCTCTCATACAGAACACTAGTACTCTCATGCAGTACTCTAGTACTTTCATAGAGACCACTAGTACTCTCATATGGTACATTAGTACTCTCATACATTACACTAGTACTATCATACAGTACTCTAGTACTCTCACACAGTACACTAGTACTCTCATACAGTACACTAGTACTCTCATGCAGTACTCTAGTACTTTCATAGAGACCACTAGTACTCTCATATGGTACATTAGTACTCTCATACATTACACTAGTACTATCATACAGTACTCTAGTACTCTCATACAGTACACTAGTACTCTCATACAGAAAACTAGTACTCTCATGCAGTACTCTAGTACTTTCATAGAGACCACTAGTACTCTCATATGGTACATTAGTACTCTCATACATTACACTAGTACTATCATACAGTACTCTAGTACTCTCATACAGTACACTAGTACTCTCATACAGTACACTAGTCCTCTCATACAGTACACTAGTCCTCTCATACAGTACACTATTACTCTCATACAGTACTCTAGTACTCTCATACAGTACACTAGTACTCTCATACAGTACACTAGTCCTCTCATACATTACACTAGTACTCTCATACAGTACTCTAGTACTCTCATACAGTACACTAGTACTCTCATACAGTACACTAGTCCTCTCATACAGTACACTAGTACTCTCATACAGTACTCTAGTACTCTCATACAGTACACTAGTCCTCTCATACAGTACACTAGTCCTCTCATACAGTACACTAGTACTCTCATACAGTACACTAGTACTCTCATAGAGACCACTAGTACTCTCATACAGTACATTAGTACTCTCATACAGTACACTAGTCCTCTCATACATTACACTAGTACTCTCATACAGTACACTAGTACTATCATAGAGACCACTAGTACTCTCATACAGCACAGTAGTACTCTCATACAGTACACTAGTACTCTCATACAGTACACTAGTACTCTCATAGAGACCACTAGTACTCTCATACAGTACAGTAGTACTCTCATACAGTACACTAGTACCCTCATCGAGAACACTAGTACTCTCATACAGTACTCTAGTACTCTCATACAGAACACTAGTACGCTCATACAGTACACTTGTACTCTGATACAGTACACTAGTACTCTCATACAGTACACTAGTCCTCTCATACAGTACACTAGTACTCTCATACAGTACACTAGTACTCTCATAGAGACCACTAGTACTCTCATAGAGACCACTAGTACTCTCATACAGAACACTAGTACGCTCATACAGTACACTTGCACTCTCATTCAGTACACTAGTCCTCTCATACAGTACACTAGTACTCTCATACAGTACACTAGTCCTCTCATACAGTACACTAGTACTCTCATACAGCACACTAGTCCTCTCATACAGAACACTAGTACTCTCATACAGAACACTAGTACTCTCATACAGTACACTAGTACTCTCATGCAGTACTCTAGTACTTTCATAGAGACCACTAGTACTCTCATACATTACACTAGTACTATCATACAGTACTCTAGTACTCTCATATGGTACATTAGTACTCTCATACATTACACTAGTACTATCATACAGTACTCTAGTACTCTCATACAGTACACTAGTACTCTCATACAGTACACTAGTCCTCTCATACAGTACACTAGTACTCTCATACAGTACACTAGTACTATCATAGAGACCACTAGTACTCTCATACAGCACAGTAGTACTCTCATACAGTACACTAGTACTCTCATACAGTACACTAGTGCTCTCATAGAGACCACTAGTACTCTCATACAGTACAGTAGTACTCTCATACAGTACACTAGTACTCTCATCGAGAACACTAGTACTCTCATACAGTACTCTAGTACTCTCATAGAGACCACTACTACTCTCATACAGAACACTAGTACGCTCATACAGTACACTAGTCCTCTCATACAGAACACTAGTACTCTCATGCAGTACTCTAGTACTTTCATAGAGACCACTAGTACTCTCATATGGTACATTAGTACTCTCATACATTACACTAGTACTATCATACAGTACTCTAGTACTCTCATACAGTACACTAGTACTCTCATACAGAACACTAGTACTCTCATGCAGTACTCTAGTACTTTCATAGAGACCACTAGTACTCTCATATGGTACATTAGTACTCTCATACATTACACTAGTACTATCATACAGTACTCTAGTACTCTCATACAGTACACTAGTACTCTCATACAGAACACTAGTACTCTCATGCAGTACTCTAGTACTTTCATAGAGACCACTAGTACTCTCATATGGTACATTAGTACTCTCATACATTACACTAGTACTCTCATACAGTACTCTAGTACTCTCATACAGTACACTAGTACTCTCATACAGTACACTAGTCCTCTCATACATTACACTAGTACTCTCATACAGAACACTAGTACTCTCATACAGAACACTAGTACTCTCATGCAGTACTCTAGTACTTTCATAGAGACCACTAGTACTCTCATATGGTACATTAGTACTCTCATACATTACACTAGTACTATCATACAGTACTCTAGTACTCTCATACAGTACACTATTACTCTCATACAGTACTCTAGTACTCTCATACAGTACACTAGTACTCTCATACAGTACACTAGTCCTCTCATACATTACACTAGTACTCTCATACAGTACTCTAGTACTCTCATACAGTACACTAGTACTCTCATACAGTACACTAGTCCTCTCATACAGTACACTAGTCCTCTCATACAGTACACTAGTACTCTCATACAGTACTCTAGTACTCTCATACAGTACACTAGTCCTCTCATACAGTACACTAGTACTCTCATACAGTACTCTAGTACTCTCATACAGTACACTAGTACTATCATACAGTACACTAGTACTCTCATACAGTACACTAGTCCTCTCATACATTACACTAGTACTCTCATACAGTACACTAGTACTATCATAGAGACCACTAGTACTCTCATACAGCACAGTAGTACTCTCATACAGAACACTAGTCCTCTCATACAGAACACTAGTACTCTCATACAGAACACTAGCACTCTCATACAGTACACTAGTACTCTCATGCAGTACTCTAGTACTTTCATAGAGACCACTAGTACTCTCATACATTACACTAGTACTATCATACAGTACTCTAGTACTCTCATATGGTACATTAGTACTCTCATACATTACACTAGTACTATCATACAGTACTCTAGTACTCTCATACAGTACACTAGTCCTCTCATACAGTACACTAGTACTCTCATACAGTACACTAGTACTATCATACAGTACACTAGTCCTCTCATACAGTACACTAGTACTCTCATACAGTACACTAGTACTATCATAGAGACCACTAGTACTCTCATACAGCACAGTAGTACTCTCATACAGTACACTAGTACTCTCATACAGTACACTAGTGCTCTCATAGAGACCACTAGTACTCTCATAGAGACCACTAGTACTCTCATACAGTACAGTAGTACTCTCATACAGTACACTAGTACTCTCATCGAGAACACTAGTACTCTCATACAGTACTCTAGTACTCTCATAGAGACCACTAGTACTCTCATACAGAACACTAGTACGCTCATACAGTACACTTGCACTCTGATACAGTACACTAGTACTCTCATACAGTACACTAGTCCTCTCATACAGTACACTAGTCCTCTCATACAGTACACTAGTACTCTCATACAGAACACTAGTCCTCTCATACAGAACACTAGTACTCTCATACAGAACACTAGTACTCTCATACAGTACACTAGTACTCTCATGCAGTACTCTAGTACTTTCATAGAGACCACTAGTACTCTCATACATTACACTAGTACTATCATACAGTACTCTAGTACTCTCATATGGTACATTAGTACTCTCATACATTACACTAGTACTGTCATACAGTACTCTAGTACTCTCATACAGTACACGTACTCTCATACAGTACACTAGTCCTCTCATACAGTACACTAGTACTCTCATACAGTACACTAGTACTATCATAGAGACCACTAGTACTCTCATACAGCACAGTAGTACTCTCATACAGTACACTAGTACTCTCATACAGTACACTAGTACTCTCATAGAGACCACTAGTACTCTCATAGAGACCACTAGTACTCTCATACAGTACAGTAGTACTCTCATACAGTACACTAGTACTCTCATCGAGAACACTAGTACTCTCATACAGTACTCTAGTACTCTCATAGAGACCACTAGTACTCTCATACAGTACTCTAGTACTCTCATACAGTACACTAGTCCTCTCATACAGTACACTAGTACTCTCATACAGTACTCTAGTACTCTCATACAGTACACTAGTACTATCATACAGTACACTAGTACTCTCATACAGTACACTAGTACTCTCATACAGTACACTAGTCCTCTCATACATTACACTAGTACTCTCATACAGTACACTAGTACTATCATAGAGACCACTAGTACTCTCATACAGCACAGTAGTACTCTCATACAGAACACTAGTCCTCTCATACAGAACACTAGTACTCTCATACAGAACACTAGCACTCTCATACAGTACACTAGTACTCTCATGCAGTACTCTAGTACTTTCATAGAGACCACTAGTACTCTCATACATTACACTAGTACTATCATACAGTACTCTAGTACTCTCATATGGTACATTAGTACTCTCATACATTACACTAGTACTATCATACAGTACTCTAGTACTCTCATACAGTACACTAGTCCTCTCATACAGTACACTAGTACTCTCATACAGTACACTAGTACTATCATACAGTACACTAGTCCTCTCATACAGTACACTAGTACTCTCATACAGTACACTAGTACTATCATAGAGACCACTAGTACTCTCATACAGCACAGTAGTACTCTCATACAGTACACTAGTACTCTCATACAGTACACTAGTGCTCTCATAGAGACCACTAGTACTCTCATAGAGACCACTAGTACTCTCATACAGTACAGTAGTACTCTCATACAGTACACTAGTACTCTCATCGAGAACACTAGTACTCTCATACAGTACTCTAGTACTCTCATAGAGACCACTAGTACTCTCATACAGAACACTAGTACGCTCATACAGTACACTTGCACTCTGATACAGTACACTAGTACTCTCATACAGTACACTAGTCCTCTCATACAGTACACTAGTCCTCTCATACAGTACACTAGTACTCTCATACAGAACACTAGTCCTCTCATACAGAACACTAGTACTCTCATACAGAACACTAGTACTCTCATACAGTACACTAGTACTCTCATGCAGTACTCTAGTACTTTCATAGAGACCACTAGTACTCTCATACATTACACTAGTACTATCATACAGTACTCTAGTACTCTCATATGGTACATTAGTACTCTCATACATTACACTAGTACTGTCATACAGTACTCTAGTACTCTCATACAGTACACGTACTCTCATACAGTACACTAGTCCTCTCATACAGTACACTAGTACTCTCATACAGTACACTAGTACTATCATAGAGACCACTAGTACTCTCATACAGCACAGTAGTACTCTCATACAGTACACTAGTACTCTCATACAGTACACTAGTACTCTCATAGAGACCACTAGTACTCTCATAGAGACCACTAGTACTCTCATACAGTACAGTAGTACTCTCATACAGTACACTAGTACTCTCATCGAGAACACTAGTACTCTCATACAGTACTCTAGTACTCTCATAGAGACCACTAGTACTCTCATACAGAACACTAGTACGCTCATACAGTACACTTGTACTCTGATACAGTACACTAGTACTTTCATACAGTACTCTAGTACTCTCATACAGTACACTAGTACTCTCATACAGTACACTAGTACTCTGATACAGTACACTAGTACTATCATACAGTACACTAGTACTATCATACAGTAGTACTCTAGTACTGTCATACAGTACACTAGTACTCTCATACAGTACACTAGTCCTCTCATACAGTACACTAGTACTCTCATACAGAACACTAGTACTCTCATACAGAACACTAGTACTCTCATACAGAACACTAGTACTCTCATACAGAACACTAGTACTCTCATACAGAACACTAGTCCTCTCATACAGAACACTAGTACTCTCATGCAGTACTCTAGTACTTTCATAGAGACCACTAGTACTCTCATATGGTACATTAGTACTCTCATACATTACACTAGTACTATCATACAGTACACTTGTACTCTGATACAGTACACTAGTACTCTCATACAGAACACTAGTACTCTCATGCAGTACTCTAGTACTTTCATAGAGACCACTAGTACTCTCATATGGTACATTAGTACTCTCATACATTACACTAGTACTATCATACAGTACTCTAGTACTCTCATACAGTACACTAGTACTCTCATACAGTACACTAGTCCTCTCATACAGTACACTAGTCCTCTCATACAGTACACTATTACTCTCATACAGTACTCTAGTACTCTCATACAGTACACTAGTACTCTCATACAGTACACTAGTCCTCTCATACATTACACTAGTACTCTCATCGAGAACACTAGTACTCTCATACAGTACTCTAGTACTCTCATACAGAACACTAGTACGCTCATACAGTACACTTGTACTCTGATACAGTACACTAGTACTCTCATACAGTACACTAGTCCTCTCATACAGTACACTAGTACTCTCATACAGTACACTAGTACTCTCATAGAGACCACTAGTACTCTCATAGAGACCACTAGTACTCTCATACAGAACACTAGTACGCTCATACAGTACACTTGCACTCTCATACAGTACACTAGTCCTCTCATACAGTACACTAGTACTCTCATACAGTACACTAGTACTCTCATAGAGACCACTAGTACTCTCATAGAGACCACTAGTACTCTCATACAGAACACTAGTACGCTCATACAGTACACTTGCACTCTCATTCAGTACACTAGTCCTCTCATACAGTACACTAGTACTCTCATACAGTACACTAGTCCTCTCATACAGTACACTAGTACTCTCATACAGAACACTAGTCCTCTCATACAGAACACTAGTACTCTCATACAGAACACTAGTACTCTCATACAGTACACTAGTACTCTCATGCAGTACTCTAGTACTTTCATAGAGACCACTAGTACTCTCATACATTACACTAGTACTATCATACAGTACTCTAGTACTCTCATATGGTACATTAGTACTCTCATACATTACACTAGTACTATCATACAGTACTCTAGTACTCTCATACAGTACACTAGTACTCTCATACATTACACTAGTACTATCATACAGTACTCTAGTACTCTCATACAGTACACTAGTACTCTCATACAGTACACTAGTCCTCTCATACAGCACAGTAGTACTCTCATACAGTACACTAGTACTCTCATACAGTACACTAGTGCTCTCATAGAGACCACTAGTACTCTCATCGAGACCACTAGTACTCTCATACAGTACAGTAGTACTCTCATACAGTACACTAGTACTCTCATCGAGAACACTAGTACTCTCATACAGTACTCTAGTACTCTCATAGAGACCACTAGTACTCTCATACAGAACACTAGTACGCTCATACAGTACACTAGTCCTCTCATACAGAACACTAGTACTCTCATGCAGTACTCTAGTACTTTCATAGAGACCACTAGTACTCTCATATGGTACATTAGTACTCTCATACATTACACTAGTACTATCATACAGTACTCTAGTACTCTCATACAGTACACTAGTACTCTCATACAGAACACTAGTACTCTCATGCAGTACTCTAGTACTTTCATAGAGACCACTAGTACTCTCATATGGTACATTAGTACTCTCATACATTACACTAGTACTATCATACAGTACTCTAGTACTCTCATACAGTACACTAGTACTCTCATACAGTACACTAGTCCTCTAATACAGTACACTAGTCCTCTCATACAGTACACTAGTACTCTCATACAGTACTCTAGTACTCTCATACAGTACACTAGTACTCTCATACAGTACACTAGTCCTCTCATACATTACACTAGTACTCTCATACAGAACACTAGTACTCTCATACAGAACACTAGTACTCTCATGCAGTACTCTAGTACTCTCATACAGTACACTAGTCCTCTCATACAGTACACTAGTCCTCTCATACAGTACACTATTACTCTCATACAGTACTCTAGTACTCTCATACATTACACTAGTACTCTCATACAGTACACTAGTCCTCTCATACATTACACTAGTACTCTCATACAGTACTCTAGTACTCTCATACAGTACACTAGTACTCTCATACAGTACACTAGTCCTCTCATACAGTACACTAGTACTCTCATACAGTACTCTAGTACTCTCATACAGTACACTAGTCCTCTCATACAGTACACTAGTCCTCTCATACAGTACACTAGTACTCTCATACAGTACTCTAGTACTCTCATACAGTACACTAGTACTATCATACAGTACACTAGTACTATCATACAGTACTCTAGTACTCTCATACAGTACACTAGTACACTCATACAGTACTCTAGTACTCTCATACAGTACACTAGTACTATCATACAGTACACTAGTACTATCATACAGTACTCTAGTACTCTCATACAGTACACTAGTACTCTCATACAGTACACTAGTCCTCTCATACATTACACTAGTACTCTCATACAGTACACTAGTACTATCATAGAGACCACTAGTACTCTCATACAGCACAGTAGTACTCTCATACAGTACACTAGTACTCTCATACAGTACACTAGTACTCTCATAGAGACCACTAGTACTCTCATACAGTACAGTAGTACTCTCATACAGTACACTAGTACTCTCATCGAGAACACTAGTACTCTCATACAGTACTCTAGTACTCTCATACAGAACACTAGTACGCTCATACAGTACACTTGTACTCTGATACAGTACACTAGTACTCTCATACAGTACACTAGTCCTCTCATACAGTACACTAGTACTCTCATAGAGACCACTAGTACTCTCATAGAGACCACTAGTACTCTCATACAGAACACTAGTACGCTCATACAGTACACTTGCACTCTCATTCAGTACACTAGTCCTCTCATACAGTACACTAGTACTCTCATACAGTACACTAGTCCTCTCATACAGTACACTAGTACTCTCATACAGAACACTAGTCCTCTCATACAGAACACAAGTACTCTCATACAGAACACTAGTACTCTCATACAGTACACTAGTACTCTCATGCAGTACTCTAGTACTTTCATAGAGACCACTAGTACTCTCATACATTACACTAGTACTATCATACAGTACTCTAGTACTCTCATATGGTACATTAGTACTCTCATACATTACACTAGTACTATCATACAGTACTCTAGTACTCTCATACAGTACACTAGTACTCTCATACAGTACACTAGTCCTCTCATACAGTACACTAGTACTCTCATACAGTACACTAGTACTATCATAGAGACCACTAGTACTCTCATACAGCACAGTAGTACTCTCATACAGTACACTAGTACTCTCATACAGTACACTAGTGCTCTCATAGAGACCACTAGTACTCTCATAGAGACCACTAGTACTCTCATACAGTACAGTAGTACTCTCATACAGTACACTAGTACTCTCATCGAGAACACTAGTACTCTCATACAGTACTCTAGTACTCTCATAGAGACCACTAGTACTCTCATACAGAACACTAGTACGCTCATACAGTACACTTGCACTCTGATACAGTACACTAGTACTCTCATACAGTACACTAGTCCTCTCATACAGTACACTAGTCCTCTCATACAGTACACTAGTACTCTCATACAGAACACTAGTCCTCTCATACAGAACACTAGTACTCTCATACAGAACACTAGTACTCTCATACAGTACACTAGTACTCTCATGCAGTACTCTAGTACTTTCATAGAGACCACTAGTACTCTCATACATTACACGAGTACTATCATACAGTACTCTAGTACTCTCATATGGTACATTAGTACTCTCATACAGTACACTAGTACTCTCATACAGTACACTAGTCCTCTCATACAGTACACTAGTACTCTCATACAGTACACTAGTACTATCATAGAGACCACTAGTACTCTCATACAGCACAGTAGTACTCTCATACAGTACACTAGTACTCTCATACAGTACACTAGTACTCTCATAGAGACCACTAGTACTCTCATAGAGACCACTAGTACTCTCATACAGTACAGTAGTACTCTCATACAGTACACTAGTACTCTCATCGAGAACACTAGTACTCTCATACAGTACTCTAGTACTCTCATAGAGACCACTAGTACTCTCATACAGAACACTAGTACGCTCATACAGTACACTTGTACTCTGATACAGTACACTAGTCCTCTCATACAGTACACTAGTACTCTCATACAGTACACTAGTACTCTCATAGAGACCAGTAGTACTCTCATACAGTACACTAGTCCTCTCAAAGAGAACACTAGTACTCTCATACAGTACACTAGTACTCTCACAGAGAACACTAGTACTCTGAGACAGTACACTAGTACTATCATACAGTACACTAGTACTCTGATACAGTACACTAGTACTTTCATACAGTACTCTAGTACTCTCATACAGTACACTAGTACTATCATACAGTACACTAGTACTCTCATACAGTACACTAGTACTCTCATACAGTACACTAGTACTATCATACAGTACTCTAGTACTCTCATACAGTACACTAGTACTCTCATACAGTACACTAGTCCTCTCATACAGTACACTAGTCCTCTCATACAGTACACTAGTCCTCTCATACAGAACACTAGTCCTCTCATACAGAACACTAGTACTCTCATACAGAACACTAGTACTCTCATACAGTACACTAGTACTCTCATACAGAACACTAGTACTCTCATACAGAACACTAGTACTCTCATACAGAACACTAGTCCTCTCATACAGAACACTAGTACTCTCATATGGTACATTAGTACTCTCATACATTACACTAGTACTATCATACAGTACTCTAGTACTCTCACACAGTACACTAGTACTCTCATACAGAACACTAGTACTCTCATGCAGTACTCTAGTACTTTCATAGAGACCACTAGTACTCTCATATGGTACATTAGTACTCTCATACATTACACTAGTACTATCATACAGTACTCTAGTACTCTCATACAGTACACTAGTACTCTCATACAGAACACTAGTACTCTCATGCAGTACTCTAGTACTTTCATAGAGACCACTAGTACTCTCATATGGTACATTAGTACTCTCATACATTACACTAGTACTATCATACAGTACTCTAGTACTCTCATACAGTACACTAGTACTCTCATACAGTACACTAGTCCTCTCATACAGTACACTAGTCCTCTCATACAGTACACTATTACTCTCATACAGTACTCTAGTACTCTCATACAGTACACTAGTACTCTCATACAGTACACTAGTCCTCTCATACATTACACTAGTACTCTCATACAGTACTCTAGTACTCTCATACAGTACACTAGTACTCTCATACAGTACACTAGTCCTCTCATACAGTACACTAGTACTCTCATACAGTACTCTAGTACTCTCATACAGTACACTAGTCCTCTCATACAGTACTCTAGTACTCTCATACAGTACACTAGTACTCTCATACAGTACACTAGTACTATCATACAGTACACTAGTACTATCATACAGTACTCTAGTACTCTCATACAGTACATTAGTACTCTCATACAGTACACTAGTCCTCTCATACATTACACTAGTACTCTCATACAGTACACTAGTACTATCATAGAGACCACTAGTACTCTCATACAGCACAGTAGTACTCTCATACAGTACACTAGTACTCTCATACAGTACACTAGTACTCTCATAGAGACCACTAGTACTCTCATAGAGACCACTAGTACTCTCAAACAGAACACTAGTACGCTCATACAGTACACTTGCACTCTCATTCAGTACACTAGTCCTCTCATACAGTACACTAGTACTCTCATACAGTACACTAGTCCTCTCATACAGTACACTAGTACTCTCATACAGAACACTAGTCCTCTCATACAGAACACTAGTACTCTCATACAGAACACTAGTACTCTCATACAGTACACTAGTACTATCATACAGTACTCTAGTACTCTCATATGGTACATTAGTACTCTCATACATTACACTAGTACTATCATACAGTACTCTAGTACTCTCATACAGTACACTAGTACTCTCATACAGTACACTAGTCCTCTCATACAGTACACTAGTACTCTCATACAGTACACTAGTACTATCATAGAGACCACTAGTACTCTCATACAGCACAGTAGTACTCTCATACAGTACACTAGTACTCTCATACAGTACACTAGTACTCTCATAGAGACCACTAGTACTCTCATAGAGACCACTAGTACTCTCATACAGTACAGTAGTACTCTCATACAGTACACTAGTACTCTCATCGAGAACACTAGTACTCTCATACAGTACTCTAGTACTCTCATAGAGACCACTAGTACTCTCATACAGAACACTAGTACGCTCATACAGTACACTTGTACTCTGATACAGTACACTAGTCCTCTCATACAGTACACTAGTACTCTCATACAGTACACTAGTACTCTCATAGAGACCAGTAGTACTCTCATACAGTACACTAGTCCTCTCAAAGAGAACACTAGTACTCTCATACAGTACACTAGTACTCTCACAGAGAACACTAGTACTCTGAGACAGTACTCTAGTACTCTCATACAGTACACTAGTACTCTCATACAGTACACTAGTCCTCTCATACAGTACACTAGTCCTCTCATACAGTACACTAGTCCTCTCATACAGAACACTAGTACTCTCATACAGAACACTAGTACTCTCATACAGAACACTAGTACTCTCATACAGTACACTAGTACTCTCATACAGAACACTAGTACTCTCATACAGAACACTAGTACTCTCATACAGAACACTAGTCCTCTCATACAGACCACTAGTACTCTCATATGGTACATTAGTACTCTCATACATTACACTAGTACTATCATACAGTACTCTAGTACTCTCACACAGTACACTAGTACTCTCATACAGAACACTAGTACTCTCATGCAGTACTCTAGTACTTTCATAGAGACCACTAGTACTCTCATATGGTACATTAGTACTCTCATACATTACACTAGTACTATCATACAGTACTCTAGTACTCTCATACAGTACACTAGTACTCTCATACAGAACACTAGTACTCTCATGCAGTACTCTAGTACTTTCATAGAGACCACTAGTACTCTCATATGGTACATTAGTACTCTCATACATTACACTAGTACTATCATACAGTACTCTAGTACTCTCATACAGTACACTAGTACTCTCATACAGTACACTAGTCCTCTCATACAGTACACTAGTCCTCTCATACAGTACACTATTACTCTCATACAGTACTCTAGTACTCTCATACAGTACACTAGTACTCTCATACAGTACACTAGTCCTCTCATACATTACACTAGTACTCTCATACAGTACTCTAGTACTCTCATACAGTACACTAGTACTCTCATACAGTACACTAGTACTCTCATACAGTACTCTAGTACTCTCATACAGTACACTAGTCCTCTCATACAGTACACTAGTACTCTCATACAGAACACTAGTACTCTCATACAGTACTCTAGTACTCTCATACAGTACACTAGTCCTCTCATACAGTACACTAGTACTCTCATACAGTACACTAGTACTCTCATAGAGACCAGTAGTACTCTCATACAGTACACTAGTCCTCTCAAAGAGAACACTAGTACTCTCATACAGTACACTAGTACTCTCACAGAGAACACTAGTACTCTGAGACAGTACACTAGTACTATCATACAGTACACTAGTACTCTGATACAGTACACTAGTACTTTCATACAGTACTCTAGTACTCTCATACAGTACACTAGTACTATCATACAGTACACTAGTACTCTCATACAGTACACTAGTACTCTCATACAGTACACTAGTACTATCATACAGTACTCTAGTACTCTCATACAGTACACTAGTACTCTCATACAGTACACTAGTCCTCTCATACAGTACACTAGTCCTCTCATACAGTACACTAGTCCTCTCATACAGAACACTAGTCCTCTCATACAGAACACTAGTACTCTCATACAGAACACTAGTACTCTCATACAGTACACTAGTACTCTCATACAGAACACTAGTACTCTCATACAGAACACTAGTACTCTCATACAGAACACTAGTCCTCTCATACAGACCACTAGTACTCTCATATGGTACATTAGTACTCTCATACATTACACTAGTACTATCATACAGTACTCTAGTACTCTCACACAGTACACTAGTACTCTCATACAGAACACTAGTACTCTCATGCAGTACTCTAGTACTTTCATAGAGACCACTAGTACTCTCATATGGTACATTAGTACTCTCATACATTACACTAGTACTATCATACAGTACTCTAGTACTCTCATACAGTACACTAGTACTCTCATACAGAACACTAGTACTCTCATGCAGTACTCTAGTACTTTCATAGAGACCACTAGTACTCTCATATGGTACATTAGTACTCTCATACATTACACTAGTACTATCATACAGTACTCTAGTACTCTCATACAGTACACTAGTACTCTCATACAGTACACTAGTCCTCTCATACAGTACACTAGTCCTCTCATACAGTACACTATTACTCTCATACAGTACTCTAGTACTCTCATACAGTACACTAGTACTCTCATACAGTACACTAGTCCTCTCATACATTACACTAGTACTCTCATACAGTACTCTAGTACTCTCATACAGTACACTAGTACTCTCATACAGTACACTAGTCCTCTCATACAGTACACTAGTACTCTCATACAGTACTCTAGTACTCTCATACAGTACACTAGTCCTCTCATACAGTACTCTAGTACTCTCATACAGTACACTAGTACTCTCATACAGTACACTAGTACTATCATACAGTACACTAGTACTATCATACAGTACTCTAGTACTCTCATACAGTACATTAGTACTCTCATACAGTACACTAGTCCTCTCATACATTACACTAGTACTCTCATACAGTACACTAGTACTATCATAGAGACCACTAGTACTCTCATACAGCACAGTAGTACTCTCATACAGTACACTAGTACTCTCATACAGTACACTAGTACTCTCATAGAGACCACTAGTACTCTCATAGAGACCACTAGTACTCTCAAACAGAACACTAGTACGCTCATACAGTACACTTGCACTCTCATTCAGTACACTAGTCCTCTCATACAGTACACTAGTACTCTCATACAGTACACTAGTCCTCTCATACAGTACACTAGTACTCTCATACAGAACACTAGTCCTCTCATACAGAACACTAGTACTCTCATACAGAACACTAGTACTCTCATACAGTACACTAGTACTATCATACAGTACTCTAGTACTCTCATATGGTACATTAGTACTCTCATACATTACACTAGTACTATCATACAGTACTCTAGTACTCTCATACAGTACACTAGTACTCTCATACAGTACACTAGTCCTCTCATACAGTACACTAGTACTCTCATACAGTACACTAGTACTATCATAGAGACCACTAGTACTCTCATACAGCACAGTAGTACTCTCATACAGTACACTAGTACTCTCATACAGTACACTAGTACTCTCATAGAGACCACTAGTACTCTCATAGAGACCACTAGTACTCTCATACAGTACAGTAGTACTCTCATACAGTACACTAGTACTCTCATCGAGAACACTAGTACTCTCATACAGTACTCTAGTACTCTCATAGAGACCACTAGTACTCTCATACAGAACACTAGTACGCTCATACAGTACACTTGTACTCTGATACAGTACACTAGTCCTCTCATACAGTACACTAGTACTCTCATACAGTACACTAGTACTCTCATAGAGACCAGTAGTACTCTCATACAGTACACTAGTCCTCTCAAAGAGAACACTAGTACTCTCATACAGTACACTAGTACTCTCACAGAGAACACTAGTACTCTGAGACAGTACTCTAGTACTCTCATACAGTACACTAGTACTCTCATACAGTACACTAGTCCTCTCATACAGTACACTAGTCCTCTCATACAGTACACTAGTCCTCTCATACAGAACACTAGTACTCTCATACAGAACACTAGTACTCTCATACAGAACACTAGTACTCTCATACAGTACACTAGTACTCTCATACAGAACACTAGTACTCTCATACAGAACACTAGTACTCTCATACAGAACACTAGTCCTCTCATACAGACCACTAGTACTCTCATATGGTACATTAGTACTCTCATACATTACACTAGTACTATCATACAGTACTCTAGTACTCTCACACAGTACACTAGTACTCTCATACAGAACACTAGTACTCTCATGCAGTACTCTAGTACTTTCATAGAGACCACTAGTACTCTCATATGGTACATTAGTACTCTCATACATTACACTAGTACTATCATACAGTACTCTAGTACTCTCATACAGTACACTAGTACTCTCATACAGAACACTAGTACTCTCATGCAGTACTCTAGTACTTTCATAGAGACCACTAGTACTCTCATATGGTACATTAGTACTCTCATACTTTACACTAGTACTATCATACAGTACTCTAGTACTCTCATACAGTACACTAGTACTCTCATACAGTACACTAGTCCTCTCATACAGTACACTAGTCCTCTCATACAGTACACTATTACTCTCATACAGTACTCTAGTACTCTCATACAGTACACTAGTACTCTCATACAGTACACTAGTCCTCTCATACATTACACTAGTACTCTCATACAGTACTCTAGTACTCTCATACAGTACACTAGTACTCTCATACAGTACACTAGTACTCTCATACAGTACTCTAGTACTCTCATACAGTACACTAGTCCTCTCATACAGTACACTAGTACTCTCATACAGAACACTAGTACTCTCATGCAGTACTCTAGTACTTTCATAGAGACCACTAGTACTCTCATATGGTACATTAGTACTCTCATACATTACACTAGTACTATCATACAGTACTCTAGTACTCTCATACAGTACACTAGTACTCTCATACAGTACACTAGTCCTCTCATACAGTACACTAGTCCTCTCATACAGTACACTATTACTCTCATACAGTACTCTAGTACTCTCATACAGTACACTAGTACTCTCATACAGTACACTAGTCCTCTCATACATTACACTAGTACTCTCATACAGTACTCTAGTACTCTCATACAGTACACTAGTACTCTCATACAGTACACTAGTCCTCTCATACAGTACACTAGTACTCTCATACAGTACTCTAGTACTCTCATACAGTACACTAGTCCTCTCATACAGTACTCTAGTACTCTCATACAGTACACTAGTACTCTCATACAGTACACTAGTACTATCATACAGTACACTAGTACTATCATACAGTACTCTAGTACTCTCATACAGTACATTAGTACTCTCATACAGTACACTAGTCCTCTCATACATTACACTAGTACTCTCATACAGTACACTAGTACTATCATAGAGACCACTAGTACTCTCATACAGCACAGTAGTACTCTCATACAGTACACTAGTACTCTCATACAGTACACTAGTACTCTCATAGAGACCACTAGTACTCTCATAGAGACCACTAGTACTCTCAAACAGAACACTAGTACGCTCATACAGTACACTTGCACTCTCATTCAGTACACTAGTCCTCTCATACAGTACACTAGTACTCTCATACAGTACACTAGTCCTCTCATACAGTACACTAGTACTCTCATACAGAACACTAGTCCTCTCATACAGAACACTAGTACTCTCATACAGAACACTAGTACTCTCATACAGTACACTAGTACTATCATACAGTACTCTAGTACTCTCATATGGTACATTAGTACTCTCATACATTACACTAGTACTATCATACAGTACTCTAGTACTCTCATACAGTACACTAGTACTCTCATACAGTACACTAGTCCTCTCATACAGTACACTAGTACTCTCATACAGTACACTAGTACTATCATAGAGACCACTAGTACTCTCATACAGCACAGTAGTACTCTCATACAGTACACTAGTACTCTCATACAGTACACTAGTACTCTCATAGAGACCACTAGTACTCTCATAGAGACCACTAGTACTCTCATACAGTACAGTAGTACTCTCATACAGTACACTAGTACTCTCATCGAGAACACTAGTACTCTCATACAGTACTCTAGTACTCTCATAGAGACCACTAGTACTCTCATACAGAACACTAGTACGCTCATACAGTACACTTGTACTCTGATACAGTACACTAGTCCTCTCATACAGTACACTAGTACTCTCATACAGTACACTAGTACTCTCATAGAGACCAGTAGTACTCTCATACAGTACACTAGTCCTCTCAAAGAGAACACTAGTACTCTCATACAGTACACTAGTACTCTCACAGAGAACACTAGTACTCTGAGACAGTACTCTAGTACTGTCATACAGTACACTAGTACTCTCATACAGTACACTAGTCCTCTCATACAGTACACTAGTCCTCTCATACAGTACACTAGTCCTCTCATACAGAACACTAGTACTCTCATACAGAACACTAGTACTCTCATACAGAACACTAGTACTCTCATACAGTACACTAGTACTCTCATACAGAACACTAGTACTCTCATACAGAACACTAGTACTCTCATACAGAACACTAGTCCTCTCATACAGACCACTAGTACTCTCATATGGTACATTAGTACTCTCATACATTACACTAGTACTCTCATACAGTACACTAGTCCTCTCATACAGTACACTAGTCCTCTCATACAGTACACTATTACTCTCATACAGTACTCTAGTACTCTCATACAGTACACTAGTACTCTCATACAGTACACTAGTCCTCTCATACATTACACTAGTACTCTCATACAGTACTCTAGTACTCTCATACAGTACACTAGTACTCTCATACAGTACACTAGTACTCTCATACAGTACTCTAGTACTCTCATACAGTACACTAGTCCTCTCATACAGTACACTAGTACTCTCATACAGTACTCTAGTACTCTCATACAGTACACTAGTACTCTCATACAGTACACTAGTACTATCATACAGTACACTAGTACTATCATACAGTACTCTAGTACTCTCATACAGTACATTAGTACTCTCATACAGTACACTAGTCCTCTCATACATTACACTAGTACTCTCATACAGTACACTAGTACTATCATAGAGACCACTAGTACTCTCATACAGCACAGTAGTACTCTCATACAGTACACTAGTACTCTCATACAGTACACTAGTACTCTCATAGAGACCACTAGTACTCTCATAGAGACCACTAGTACTCTCAAACAGAACACTAGTACGCTCATACAGTACACTTGCACTCTCATTCAGTACACTAGTCCTCTCATACAGTACACTAGTACTCTCATACAGTACACTAGTCCTCTCATACAGTACACTAGTACTCTCATACAGAACACTAGTACTCTCATACAGTACACTAGTACTCTCATGCAGAACACTAGTCCTCTCATACAGAACACTAGTACTCTCATACAGAACACTAGTACTCTCATACAGTACACTAGTACTCTCATGCAGTACTCTAGTACTTTCATAGAGACCACTAGTACTCTCATACATTACACTAGTACTGTCATACAGTACTCTAGTACTCTCATACAGTACACTAGTACTCTCATACAGTACACTAGTCCTCTCATACAGTACACTAGTACTCTCATACAGTACACTAGTACTATCATAGAGACCACTAGTACTCTCATACAGCACAGTAGTACTCTCATACAGTACACTAGTACTCTCATACAGTACACTAGTACTCTCATAGAGACCACTATTACTCTCATAGAGACCACTAGTACTCTCATACAGTACAGTAGTACTCTCATACAGTACACTAGTACTCTCATCGAGAACACTAGTACTCTCATACAGTACTCTAGTACTCTCATAGAGACCACTAGTACTCTCATACAGAACACTAGTACGCTCATACAGTACACTTGTACTCTGATACAGTACACTAGTCCTCTCATACAGTACACTAGTACTCTCATACAGTACACTAGTACTCTCATAGAGACCAGTAGTACTCTCATACAGTACACTAGTCCTCTCAAAGAGAACACTAGTACTCTCATACAGTACACTAGTACTCTCACAGAGAACACTAGTACTCTGAGACAGTACACTAGTACTATCATACAGTACACTAGTACTCTGATACAGTACACTAGTACTTTCATACAGTACTCTAGTACTCTCATACAGTACACTAGTACTCTCATACAGTACACTAGTACTCTGATACAGTACACTAGTACTATCATACAGTACACTAGTACTCTCATACAGTACACTAGTACTATCATACAGTACTCTAGTACTCTCATACAGTACACTAGTACTCTCATACAGTACACTAGTACTCTCATACAGAACACTAGTCCTCTAATACAGAACACTAGTACTCTGATACAGTACACTAGTACACTAGTACTCTCATACAGTACACTAGTACTCTCATACAGTACACTAGTACTCTCATAGAGACCAGTAGTACTCTCATACAGTACACTAGTCCTCTCAAAGAGAACACTAGTACTCTCATACAGTACACTAGTACTCTCACAGAGAACACTAGTACTCTGAGACAGTACACTAGTACTATCATACAGTACACTAGTACTCTGATACAGTACACTAGTACGCTCATACAGAACACAAGTACTATCATACAGTACACTAGTACTCTCATACAGTACACTAGTACGCTCATACAGAACACAAGTACTCTCATACAGAACACTAGTACTCTCATACAGTACACTAGTACTCTCATACAGTACACTAGTCCTCTCATACAGTACACTAGTACTCTCATAAAGTACACTAGTACTCTCATACAGTACACTAGTGCTATCATACAGAACACTAGTCCTCTAATACAGTACACTAGTAATCTCATACAGTACACTAGTACACTAGTACTCTGATACAGTACACTAGTACTCTCATACAGGGCCATGAAGGGATCAGCCCCAGCATACATCCAGGACATGGTCCAACCCTATACCCCAACCCCCCCACTCTGCTCTGCATCAGCCAACCTGCTGGCTGCCCCCCCTACAGCGAGGGACAACTAATCACTCAACCAAATCCAGACTGGTTGCTGTCCTGGCTCCTAAATGGTGGAATGAGCTCCCTGTTGACATCAGGATGGCCAAAAACCTCCACATCTTCAGCTGGAGGCTAAAAACACATCTCTTCAGACTACACCTCAGATAAAGAAGGGGGGGGGGGTTATATATATATTTCTTGATGCTGTACTTTGATATGGCTCTTTGTAGTATTACCTATTTTAAAGCTAATGTTCTTGCTCTTACTACTTGTTGTCTGGAGTTTGCACCTTCAGAGTTGAAAACACTTAATTGTAAGTCGCTTTGGATAAAATGTCAGCTACATGACATGTAATGTAATGTAATGTAATGTAATGTAATTTAATATAATGTAATATAATATAATGTAATATAATGTAATGTAATGTAATGTAATGGTTGTGTTCTGTCAGTTCTGATCAAAGTTTGTGATGTAATGGTCTTCAGTTTAAGGAAACGTAATACGTCTCCATAGCAGCAGGCGGCGCTGCTCTGTATTGTTTCCATTAACAGTCTGATTATTTCCCAGAAAATGAGAACCGGCAGCTGATTGGACGAACGCGTCACGTGGTTCTTTTTTCTCCGTAAATTCACAGCCAGACTGTCATGGCGGCTCGTTCAGAATACGATCTCATATTGGACTAAAATAGTTCACCGAAACGTGTTTCTGGAAACATTTGAAGAGAGAAATAGGCCGTGCAGCTGCTGAATCTGTCTTCATTTCAGATCAACAAAGGTCAGTTTAACAGATTTTACTCAGATGTTGAGAGACTCATCTGCTGAGTCCCGACTGTCCTGTCTCTGACTGTCCTGTCTCTAACTGTCCTGTCTCTGACTGTCCTGTCTCTGACTGTCCTGTCTCTGACTGTCCTGTCTCTAACTGTCCTGTCTCTGACTGTCCTGTCTCTAACTGTCCTGTCTCTGACTCTCCTGTCTCTGACTGTCCTGTCTCTGACTGTCCTGTCTCTGACTGTCCTGTCTCTAACTGTCCTGTCTCTAACTGTCCTGTCTCTAACTGTCCTGCCTGTCTCTAACTGTCCTGTCTCTGACTGTCCTGTCTCTAACCGTCCTGTCTCTGACTGTCCTGTCTCTAACTGTCCTGTCTCTGACTCTCCTGTCTCTGACTGTCCTGTCTCTGACTGTCCTGTCTCTGACTGTCCTGTCTCTAACTGTCCTGTCTCTAACTGTCCTGTCTCTAACTGTCCTGCCTGTCTCTAACTGTCCTGTCTCTGACTGTCCTGTCTCTAACCGTCCTGTCTCTGACTGTCCTGTCTCTATCTGTCCTGTCTCTGACTGTCCTGTCCTGTCTCTGACTGTCCTGTCTCTGACTGTCCTGTCCTGTCTCTAACTGTCCTGTCTCTAACTGTCCTGTCTCTGACTGTCCTGTCTCTAATTGTCCTGTCTCTAACTGTCCTGTCTCTGACTGTCCTGTCTCTAACTGTCCTGTCTCTAACTGTCCTGTCTCTAACTGTCCTGTCTCTGACTGTCCTGTCTCTAACTGTCCTGTCTCTAACTGTCCTGTCTCTGACTGTCCTGTCTCTAACTGTCCTGTCTCTAACTGTCCTGTCTCTGACTGTCCTGTCTCTAACTGTCCTGTCTCTAACTGTCCTGTCTCTGACTGTCCTGTCTCTAACTGTCCTGTCTCTGACTGTCCTGTCTCTAACTGTCCTGTCTCTAACTGAACATGTCAGGTCGGCCAACATGAAGGCCGACGGCTCCTCAGACGGCCGACAGCACGGGACACACTGAACAGACTCGAGTCACCGACCTCTCCAGACGGTCAGACAGCTGATTATCAGGCTGGTGTGTCAGCGCCCTAAAGCATATTTTGTCTGTAATTCATGGCTTTCAATAGAAATTTCTGGTATTTTGCCATAAAAATCTTTAAAGGCTGTTTTCTCCAAATGAGTTTTTTCTCACACTCTGAGTGAAGAATCTCCACTTCTGTAGCACCAACATCCACCAAACTTTACAGTCATATTCCTAACTATATTCTGAAGGTTTTTACAGAGGCATTAGTTGATATGTCATTCTTGGCCTGATTTATATGACATTTTATGCCTAAAAATAGGGCGGAAATTCAGTTTTTAAGGCTATTGGCAGTATTTTCTGATTTACTGGGTAACAAGAGCAGAAATTCATAATCCCCTCTATGAATGTCTTTTCATTAAATATATCAACAACATGCAGAAAGAATTTTGAACCTTGTTTTTTTTCACTGTTCAGATTCTTCGCTTCAAAATATGTACAAATTAGTGCATATTTAATTACATATAGCCTAATTAGCATATTTAAACATAAGATTACAGAAGACTTGCAATACATTTATTTCTCCTATTCATGTGAGTAATCAACTGGTAAAGTTTCATGGTGATATCTGTAAGTTAAAAATGTTGCCCTATTCACCTGTAGTGTCTCGCCTTAACTAAAAGGTCTATCTCTGTAGGGATCCATCCCATAATGTTGTCAGACACTTAGAATAATAATCTGAGTCTGTCAGCAGCAACAACAGAACTTTTAGTGACTCTAACTGCTGCTGAACATTAGTCCTGTAGGGTTACATTACAGCTTGGTTCTGGTTTAATACTGGACCAGTTTCACAGATTGTTGTTCCATCAGACACTCAGACACACAAACATTAGAAAATAGAGTCCAGGTTGAAAAACACCCAAAGTTACCCTTTAACAGAGATGAAAATATTAGAAACCACTGGTCTTAAAAGTTTATCTGATTTTACACTAAAGTCTGATCAATTTAAGAGATTTTTCATTTTTAATTTCATGAAACTACCAAACCACTGTAAGACTTTACAATCATCTTAATATTGACCTGAGGGTTTCCAGTTTACAGTGTGGACTCTGAAGTCCAGCAGAGAGCTTCTTCACTCCTGAATCCTTCAGGTCGTTGTTGTCACTCAGGTCCAGGTCTCTCAGACTAGAGGACTCAGAGCTGAGAACTGAGGACAGATCTTCACAGCTTCTCTCTGACAGATCACAGCCACTCAGCCTGTAAATAAATGTACACAATTAACAACATTGTTCTTAATGTTAAATGTGTCTGAGAGCCAGGTTTTTAGTTATGTAATCTTTTTATTTTCTCTGCCTAATTATTTTATTTTTATTTTTTATTTGTTTATTTATTTATCTCCAACAATCAACAATGTTGCAAGACATAAAAACATAAAATAAAACACAAACAATCAGAATCTAACAACAAAAAACAAAATACAAATATAAAGGATTAGTTTGAGAAGGAGCAGGCAGAAGCAAATAGCTTATTTGGTCCTGCCCCTTATTTCACAAAATCATATTATACAAAGTAAAATAAATATGCAAATACAGCATACAATCTTTAGGTCTCACGA
>NC_050191.1:30998702-31013702 GCF_008315115.2 Sander lucioperca | reverse complement strand
CTCATACAGAACACTAGTACTCTCATACAGTACACTCGTACTCTCATACAGTACACTAGTACTATCATACAAAACACTAGTACTCTCATACAGTACACTAGTACTCTCATACAGTACACTAGTACTCTCATACAGAACACTAGTACTCTCATACAGAACACTAGTACTATCATACAGTACTCTCATACAGTACACTAGTACTCTCATACAGTACACTAGTACTCTCATACAGAACACTAGTACTCTCATACAGTACACTAGTACTATCATACAGTACACTGGTACTCTCATACAGTACACTGGTACTCTCATACAGTACACTCGTACTCTCATACAGTACACTAGTACTCTCATACAGTACACTAGTACTCTCATACAGTACACTAGTACTCTCATACAGTACACTAGTACTCTCATACAGAACACTAGTACTCTCATACAGAACACTAGTACTATCATACAGTACTCTCATACAGTACACTAGTACTCTCATACAGTACACTAGTACTCTCATACAGAACACTAGTACTCTCATACAGTACACTAGTACTATCATACAGTACACTAGTACTCTCATACAGAACACTAGTACTCTCATAGAGTACACTAGTACTCTCAGAGACCACTAGTACTCTCATAGAGTACACTAGTACTCTCATACAGAACACTAGTACTCTCATAGAGTACACTAGTACTCTCATACAGTATACTAGTACTCTCATACAGAACACTAGTACTCTCATAGAGTACACTAGTACTCTCATACAGTACACTAGTACTCTCATAGAGACCACTAGTACTCTCATAGAGTACACTAGTACTATCATACAGTACTCTAGTACTCTCATACAGTACACTAGTACTCTCATACAGAACACTAGTACTCTCATAGAGTACACTAGTACTCTCATACAGTATACTAGTACTCTCATACAGAACACTAGTACTCTCATAGAGTACACTAGTACTCTCATACAGAACACTAGTACTCTCATAGAGACCACTAGTACTCTCATAGAGTACACTAGTACTATCATACAGTACACTAGTACTCTCATACAGTACACTAGTACTATCATACAGTACACTAGTACTCTCATACAGTACACTAGTAAGCAGCTAAATGACATGTAATGTAATATAATATAATGTAATATAATGTAATGTAATGTAATATAATGTAATATAATGTAATATAATATAATGTAATATAATATAATGTAATATAATATAATGTAATGTAATATAATATAATGTAATATAATATAATGTAATATAATATAATGTAATATAATATAATATAATATAATGTAATATAATGTAATGTAATATAATGTAATATAATATAATATAATGTAATATAATGTAATATAATGTAATATAATGTAATATAATGTAATGTAATATAATATAATGTAATATAATATAATGTAATATAATGTAATATAATGTAATATAATATAATGTAATATAATATAATGTAATATAATGTAATATAATATGTAATATAATGTAATGTAATATAATGTAATATAATGTAATATAATATAATGTAATATAATATAATGTAATATAATGTAATATAATATGTAATATAATGTAATATAATATAATGTAATATAATGTAATATAATGTAATGGTTGTGTTCTGTCAGTTCTGATCAGAGTGTGTGATGTAATGGTCTTCAGTTTAAGGTGAGACACTACAGGTGAATAGGCTAAATTTTTTAAATAATAGATATCTCCATGAAACTTCCTCAGTTGATTACTTACACAAGTATATAAAAAAATGTATTACAAGTTTTTGAAATGTTTATGTTTAATTATGCAAATTAGGCATTTTCTCATTAAATATGCGTTATTTTGCATATATTTTCGGTATATAGATCTGAACATATGATAAAGCCAGGTGCAAAATTCTTTTTTCATTTTGTTTACACACAAGATATAAACAAAATTACAGAGGGATTTCAGGATATCTGCTTTCATATAGCCTTCAGAATACTACTAAGTGTATAACTGGAAAGTTTGGTGTACATAGGTGCTACATAGGCTGAGATGTTTCTACTGGAGAATGACAAAAAACTCATTTAAAGATTTAAATAGTGGAATTTAATACATTTCTATTGGAAAAATTGCTCAAAAACAGAATAAATGCTCAGGCCCTTAGTGATAATAATATAGAATATTTCAGGCTCATGAAAATTGATTATTTAATAAAATGGCAGGCATATAAGGCCTACAACTGCAGTAACTTAATGAATTAACATTGGCGTATCATGCACAAAGTTGCAGACAAAACCCACGCTGGACAGTTGTATGGACACAGAACAAGACCAACAGTAGCTGTAACAGCTTTTTAAAGTCTAACTGTCCATTCAGCACCATATGTATTTTAGCTGTGCTTAGACTCTAGACCAGGGTTCACCAACACGGGGCCCGCGGGCACCAGGTAGCCCCCAAGGACCACATGAGGAGCCCTCAGGCCTGTTCTAATAATGAAAATTGAATATTGATATTATCTGTTTCCCACCTTCTTAAGTCATTGTTGATAATTATTGATAATGACAAATCATTAACGTGATCAGTGTGTTCACATAGATGAGTATCATTAATCATTAATAATCATATATAACTAAAGGCAAACTGAGCAAATTAGTTATTTCAGAAGAGCGTATCAAACTGGTAGCCCTTCGTATGACTCAGTACCCATGAAGTAGCTCTCAGTTTCTAAAAGGTTGGTGACCCCTGGTCTAGACTATGTTTAACACTGGCAACTGTGACGGCCTCAGCTTTCGAGGTCCTGAGATTATCAGTTTCTCTCATTGAATTGACCGTCACAACTGAGCTCTGAAGCCACAACTTCTCCATAACAGAAAGCATCAGAGGCTCCTTCATCAAGGTGGAGATGGCCATACTGCTGCTGCTCCAGAGATAAGATAACTAACCAGAACCAGTCCTCTCAGTCAGCTGATGGTGAAGATAACTAACCAGAACCAGTCCTCTCAGTCAGCTGATGGTGAAGATAACTAACCAGAACCAGTCCTCTCAGTCAGCTGATGGTGAAGATAACTAACCAGAACCAGTCCCCTCAGTCAGCTGATGGTGAAGATAACTAACCAGAACCAGTCCCCTCAGTCAGCTGATGGTGAAGATAACTAACCAGAACCAGTCCTCTCAGTCAGCTGATGGTGAAGATAACTAACCAGAACCAGTCCCCTCAGTCAGCTGATGGTGAAGATAACTAACCAGGCTCCCATCAGCACTGGTTCATAACACAACAGAACAAAACTAATTATGAATCATTCAAAAGACCAATATTTAGAACATTGGAGAAAGCAAACAAAGTAGACTAAATTATTATTTGACAGATTATCTTCACACTGTCAGAGATACAAAGAAGAGACGGATCCTGACTAAATACAGTCTCAGTGACCACCAGCTGGGTCAGACTGTCATGGACAGCTGTCATGAAGTGTTTTGTTTTGTCTGTTTTTTCCCTCTCCCCCTGTTTTTTTCCCTGTTTGTGTGTCTGTCCGGATGTGGAGCGGAATCTGGGTCAAGGGGCGTGGCCGGGCGAGCGACCTGCACGGCTGCTGGCTGTTTTCCATCGCCGCCGCTCAGCTGTGAGGGATTCACATGATTGCGGCTGCAGCCTTTTATTCCGGCTGGAATCTGCATTCGGCGCCAGATCGTTTAGTTTACCACTGTGGTAACTTGGCTCTCCACAACCTCCTCGTTTTGAGATTCTAAGTCTGTGTTTGTTCCTCGAGCTCTGAACTCACCTGCTCTCTTTGTTCGTCTCCAGATTACCGGAACCTCTGCTCGCCGTTTGCTGCAGCCCTCGCCTCGCATCCGTGCCACCATTTCCCTGGATTCCCGTAAGCCCGCTACAGCTCCTCGCCCCTCTGCTGTGCAACCCTCAGCCTGGCCCCTGTGTGTATTCGGACACGACACCCTTCCTCGTCCGCTGCTATCCGGACCACATCGCCAGCTCAGCTAGCTGGTCGTCCTTTGTTTGTTCAGTATCTCAGATTAAAGACTCTTTGAACTTATCACCTGAGTTCGTGTTTGTGTGCCTCTATGTGCTGGGTCTAAGACGAAGCCTTAACAGAACGATCTGGCCATGGACCCTATAGAGGCATCACACACGGTCAAGGAAGATGGCGTCCAGCGCGCCATCCAGTCCCAGGGAGCTTTATTAGGACAGCATGACCAATTAATCCGTTCACTCCTAGAAAATAACCAGCAATTACTGAATCAAGTCTCCAAATTAACCACTGAAGTAGCTAACCTGTCTGCCAGTAATCTTCCTCTCCCCTCTCCTCAGCCCCCCAGACCTTCGACAGTCTCCGCCGATATGACGACGAGCCTGCCTCATCGGGAACCCCCCGTTTCATCGTCCGAGCCTTTTTCTGGAGATCTAGATAAGTGTCGGGGATTTTTGCTTCAGTGCATACTGATTTTCCAGCAGAGACCACTATCGTTCACTACTGAATCCTCCAAGGTACATTATACACTGGGGTTGCTGAGAGGGAGAGCGCTGGCTTGGGCAGAGGCAGTTTGCTCAAATCAACAGCTAGATGGATTTTCTTTTGCTGATTTTTCTTCTCAGTTAATAATCGTTTTTGACCACCCTGACCATGCTGGTAATGCGTCTAAAAGACTGTTAAATCTTAGACAGGGCACGGGCAGTGTGGCGGAGTATTCCGTGGAGTTTTGGACCCTAGCCGCTGATTCCAAGTGGAACGAGGAAGCGTTACAAGGAGTGTTTATCCACGGGTTAAATGAATCAGTCAAAGATGAACTCTCATCTAGAGATGAACCTAGTGACCTGTTTTGCCTTGTTTCCTTGGCCATTAAATTGGACAATAGGTTACGGGAGAGGCGCCAGGAAAGAAACAACCGATCACACAATGCTGGACGAGCCTTTACGCCCTCGACCTCCCGGACCTAACCGCCTCGTGGACGCCCCACCTCGTCACCAGACCCCCTCACCAAGCCCCAGGAAGAGCCCATGCAACTGGGTCGTGCTCGGCTAACCTCTTCGGAGCGGTTGCATCGCCTCCAGGCTGGTGAGTGTTTGTACTGCGGGGACACTTCCCACTTTCTGGCTAAATGTCCTAGGAAACCAAAAGATCAGGCTCGCTAGTGAATGTGGGTCAACTAGCGAGCCCAGAATTAGATCCTGAACCCACTAGCCCCAGACTTCAAATCCCAGCCACTCTCCAATACCAATCCTTGTCACTGTCACTGTCCATTCTAATTGACTCCGGTGCCGAGGACAATTTCATTAGCCAAGAGTTAGTTAACCAGACCGCAATTCCTATTGAGCCACTCCCAAGACCCCTTCGAGTCACTTCCCTAGACGGACGCCTCCTAGCTACAGTCACTCATCAAACTGTACCCGTTACGTTAATCTTGTCGGGCAACCACCATGAGCAAATTAAGTTAAAGATTATGACCTCCTCTACCACACCTCTCATCCTCGGTTACCCTTGGCTTAGTCAACATAATCCTAAGATCAATTGGATCCGTCACGCCATTCATGGTTGGAGTGGCCACTGTCATTCTGTGTGTTTGGGCTCAGCTGTGCCTCCCAATCCGGATAACCCTGTGCGCCTGATAGACCCCCCCGATCTTTCTTCAGTTCCCGTTGACTACCATGACCTGGTAGAGGTTTTTAGTAAGGACAAGGCGCTCTCGTTACCCCCCCATAGGCCTTACGATTGCGCCATCGAGTTGCTTTCTGGAGCCCCTTTTCCATCTAGCCGTCTGTATAATCTGTCCCGTTCTGAGAAAGAGGCTATGGAGAAGTATATTGGTGACTCATTAGCGGCCGGCATTATCCGCCCTTCTTCGTCCCCTTTGGGAGCAGGGGGTTTTTTTGTGGATAAAAAGGACAAGACTCTGCGTCCCTGTATTGATTTCCGGGGGTTGAATAAAATAACTGTGAAAAATAAATATCCCCTGCCGCTGATAAACTCGGCGTTCGAACCCCTTCAGGGTGCCACTATTTTCTCCAAACTAGACCTTCGCAATGCCTATCACCTCGTTAGGATACGCCAGGGAGACGAGTGGAAGACTGCATTCAACACACATCTGGGTCATTTCGAATATCTCGTCATGCCATTTGGACTTACCAATGCTCCCGCAGTTTTCCAAGCATTGGTGAATGATGTTTTGAGGGATTTTTTGGACCGTTTTGTTTTTGTGTATTTGGATGATATTCTCATTTTTTCCAAGTCTCCAGAAGAGCACGTGACTCACGTGCGGCAGGTTCTCCAGCGCCTTCTGGAGAATAAACTGTATGTGAAGGCCGAGAAGTGTGAGTTCCATAAGCAGTCTGTTCCGTTTTTGGGATTCATCATAGAGAAAGGACAAGTCAAGGCGGACCCCGACAAAATCAAGGCGGTGACAGAATGGCCCACACCGTCAACCCGTAAGCAACTCCAACGTTTTCTGGGTTTTGCCAACTTTTACAGGAGGTTCATTAAAGACTTCAGTCGGGTGGTCGCTCCTCTCTCAAGGCTCACCTCCCCCAAAGTGCCTTTTCTGTGGTCCACTGAGGCCGAGCAAGCTATGGGTATGTTAAAGAACCTTTTTTCATCCTCACCTGTGCTTATTAACCCTGACCCTGCATTGCAGTTTATTTTGGAGGTGGACGCTTCGGACTCTGGGGTGGGAGCCGTCCTCTCCCAACGCTCCCCTTCGGATCAGAAGCTTCACCCATGCGCCTTCTTCTCTAAGAAGCTGTCACCCGCCGAGAAGAATTATGATGTGGGCAATTGCGAGCTACTGGCAGTGAAGCTGGCACTAGAGGAGTGGCGGCACTGGCTGGATGGGGCGGAGCAGCCGTTTGTGGTCTGGACGGACCATAAGAACCTGGAATTCATCCAATCCACCAAAAGACTCAACTCCCGCCAAGCCCGATGGGCCCTGTTTTTTAGCAGATTCAACTTCACTCTGACTTTTAGACCAGGGTCCCGTAATATTAAACCTGACTCTCTGTCCCGCCAGTTCTCGACTGCTGAGGAGACTGGTGAACCAGGAACTGTTCTGTCTCCCTCCTGCGTGGTGGCAGCGGTCCAGTGGGAGATCGAGTCCCTCGTCCGAGCAGCTCCAGCCTCGGACCCTGGATCCGGAGATGGACCACCGGATTGGCTTTTTGTACCAGAGGCGGTTCGGGCTCAGGTACTGCACTGGATCCACACCTCTCGCTTCGCCTGTCACCCAGGTATGCAACGAACTTTGACTTTGTTAAAAAGACATTTCTGGTGGCCTGGGATGGAATCAGATGTCCGGGCGTACGTCTCGGCATGTGCAACCTGCGCTCAGGGCAAAGCATCCCATCAGCCCCCCTCGGGTCTTCTTCAGCCTCTGCCGGTTCCCAGTCGTCCCTGGTCCCACATTGCTCTGGATTTTGTGACCGGTCTGCCTAAGTCTGAAGGTAATGACACTATATTGACCATCGTGGACAGATTCTCTAAATCTGTTCACTATATAGCATTACCTAAATTACCGTCTGCCAGTGAGACTACGGACCTCTTAGTCCAACATGTATTCCGTCTCCATGGAATACCTGTGGACATCGTTTCAGATAGAGGCCCACAGTTTATTTCTCGTGTATGGAAAACGTTCTGTGCTGCTCTCGGTGCATCTGTTAGTCTCTCATCAGGGTTTCATCCTCAATCCAATGGACAGACGGAACGAGCAAATCAGGATTTGGAGGCGTCTCTTCGTTGTGTGGCAGCCCAACATCCGACTTCATGGGCTAAACACCTTCCCTGGATAGAATACGCTCACAACTCCCTCACCACCTCAGCCACTGGCCTCTCTCCTTTCGAGGTAGCCCTGGGCTTCCAGCCCCCCCTGTTTCCTGCTCAAGAGAGAGAGTTGGCGGTCCCTTCTGTTCAAGAGAATCTTCGTCGTTGCCGTAAGGTTTGGAGTGATGCCCGGAAAGCCCTACTGCGGACCACCGAACGGAACAAGATGGTCGCAGACAGGCACAGGACCCCTGCGCCCCTTTTCCAACCTGGGCAGAAAGTATGGCTCTCATCTAGGAATGTCCCTCTTCGGACTGAGTCCCGAAAGTTGGCGCCTCGATTTTTGGGACCATTTGTGATCGAGGCCATAGTGAACCCTTCCGCGGTTCGGTTGACATTGCCCGCGGCGATGAGGATACACCCAACCTTCCATGTCTCCCAGTTGAAGCCCGTCTCCACCAGCCCTCTGTGTCCACCAGTGGATCCCCCGCCTCCGGCTCGCCTGATTGATGACCACCCTGCCTACACGGTACGGCGACTCATGGACGTTCGTCGGCGGGGAAGGGGTCTGCAGTACTTGGTGGATTGGGAGGGGTACGGGCCCGAGGAGAGAACTTGGGTTCCCAAACGTTTTATCCTGGACCCTCAATTGATCAGAGACTTCCACAGTGACCACCCTGATAGGCCTAGTGGGACGCCGGGTGGCGACCGTTGAGGGGGGGGTACTGTCATGGACAGCTGTCATGAAGTGTTTTGTTTTGTCTGTTTTTTCCCTCTCCCCCTGTTTTTTTCCCTGTTTGTGTGTCTGTCCGGATGTGGAGCGGAATCTGGGTCAAGGGGCGTGGCCGGGCGAGCGACCTGCACGGCTGCTGGCTGTTTTCCATCGCCGCCGCTCAGCTGTGAGGGATTCACATGATTGCGGCTGCAGCCTTTTATTCCGGCTGGAATCTGCATTCGGCGCCAGATTGTTTAGTTTACCACTGTGGTAACTTGGCTCTCCACAACCTCCTCGTTTTGAGATTCTAAGTCTGTGTTTGTTCCTCGAGCTCTGAACTCACCTGCTCTCTTTGTTCGTCTCCAGATTACCGGAACCTCTGCTCGCCGTTTGCTGCAGCCCTCGCCTCGCATCCGTGCAACCATTTCCCTGGATTCCCGTAAGCCCGCTACAGCTCCTCGCCCCTCTGCTGTGCAACCCTCAGCCTGGCCCCTGTGTGTATTCGGACACGACACCCTTCCTCGTCCGCTGCTATCCGGACCACATCGCCAGCTCAGCTGGCTGGTCTTCCTTTGTTTGTTCAGTATCTCAGATTAAAGACTCTTTGAACTTATCACCTGAGTTCGTGTTTGTGTGCCTCTATGTGCTGGGTCTAAGACGAAGCCTTAACACAGACAGACAGGTCAGAGAGAGAGACAGGCTCAGTGACCACCAGCTGGGTCAGACAGACAGGTCAGAGAGAGAGACAGGCTCAGTGAGCACCAGCTGGGTCAGACAGAGATACACTTCCTCCTCCACGGGGAAAACTATCTTCACTAAGAGATTTACACTTTGGAAAAATAGCCAAAAAAAGTTAAGACCAGAAGAGAAGCTGGTAGTTCTCCTAGGAGAGGTGACAGCAGCTCCACTGACAGCTACATATGGATCTGCCTGCTACAGCCTGAGGGACTCACACCACTTAGGATCCCAAAATAACAGATCTGTTTAGTAGCCTATTATATAGTAATTATATTATACAAAACTGTAACTGTTGTGTAATGTAATTGTTTTGTAATATAGTGTGTTGTATCGCGATCAGTACAGTGTGGTACATATGTGACAAATATTTAATATATGACATGTAGGCTATGACTTTCTGTAAACTGCTTAGAGAGAGAGAGAGAGAGAGAGAGAGAGAGAGAGAGAGAGAGAGAGAGGGAGGGAGAGAGAGAGAGAGAGAGAGGGAGAGGGAGAGGGAGAGAGGGAGAGAGAGAGAGACAGAGAGAGAGAGAGGGAGAGTAATTGTATGTTTTGAGCACAGAGAACTATATTTTGCAAGCGCATTACATTGCATTTTGAACAGAAATGTACACTCGCAAAAAACAATTCAGTTTGAGTAAACAAAAACCTATTTCGTGCACAATAAATGTATTTGCATGTCTTTCTCTGCTCGCAGGTAGACGCTGCTGCGCTCCGGTCATGTCTCCCTCGCTCTCAACCTCTTCTCTCTACGCACTCAACTCTAGACACGCTCGCTCAGATTTTCACAGCGTTACAAGTGTGCCACAAAACCAACCAATCGGAGAATCAAAAGGTCAATTCTGATTGGCTGTTCGTCTCCAATTAGATCGCAAGTAGCAGGAAACAAAAATCTAGGAGGAACAGTCTTTTTCAGTTTACACCTGTTGGTACAGCAAATACTGACTACAGTGGAGCTGTTCGACTAATGTTACTGGATTAAAACACATTTCGGTCAGTATTTTGTATTATTGACTTATATCACAGAAAAGTCTTAATATTTGTGTGTACTATAATGCCGTTTTTTTCTTTGACTTATATCTCCTTGTGTGTTTAACCTTAGTTTGACTCATCCTTCACAAGCAATCTAGCTAGCTCACACACTGCAGCCGCCATGTCCTCTGAACAGGCTTCGCAGCGCTGTAACTAGCTAAGTTAGCTAGGTCTCGCAATGCGAGACTGAACAGCAGTAGACCTGTCACACTATAGCCACATGTAGCTAAGTAGTTTTTAATACTTTGGTTACATTACCGTATTTTATTAACCTGAATTATGTTGCTATATTAGCTTGCGAAGGAGCTATCCGTTGCTAACGCTAATTTATCTCAAAAAGCAGAAACGTTAGCTAACTACTGCCAAGATATGATTTCACTAGAGACCAGAGAAGACTCGTGAAGTGTTGTCATGTGTTTACGCTGTCTTACAATGAAACCATATCTTGGCAGTAACATTAGTTAGCTACTGCTTTTTGACATACATTAGCTAGCTAACGTTAGCGTTACCATCGGATAGCTACTTTGCAAGCCAATAAAATATATAGCCTTGGCAAACAGAATTAAGGTTAATAAAACACGATAACTATGTAACCAGTATTACAAACTTCTTACAAATGGCTGGATTGTGACGTTTTAGGTGTTCGGATGAATACGTTGGATGCATAGCTGGACTTTATCCATGCTGGGCTAATGTTAGACTGCTTGTGAAGGATGACGTTAGTCACACAGAGATATGTAATTCAAACAACGGTATTGTGATTAACACAACTATTAAGGCATGTCTGTAATATACCGGTCGGTCAATAATATAAAATACTGTAGATCAGTGCTTTCCAACCCTTCTGGTCTGAGGTTCCCCCCCACAGCCCTGTCATATAAACTCACATACCCCGCCCTATCAATTCCCAATGTATTCATACTATTTATCATATTAAAGTGAATATTCTTACATTTTCATGCAATTGAACTGTAAACATTTAGGTTGGTTTGGTCAGAAATTCTACTAGCTAGCTAGGCCTTTTACTTGAATTGTGGTTAATGTTTCAAAATTCATCCATTACTTTTAGCTAATCATTTCAACTGTTAGTTAAGTCAGTAGGCCACTGTTAGCTGTTTATTTCTACCATTGATTACTTCGCTATATGTTTAAACATGTGTTGAGCTGTTTTAGCTGATATATTGTTTTAAATTAATCATAATTCAATTATTTTAATTAGTTTAGCTGCTCCACAATCTTTCCAAGTACCCACTGGCTACAGCAGAGATACCCCTTGCTGGGGCATCACGGCAGGTGTTGCGTCAAAGACTGTTTCCCTGTAGATGTCTTTCCTGCTACTTGCGATCTAATTGGAGACGAACAGCCAATCAGAATTGACCTTTTGATTCTCCGATTGGTTGGTTTTGTGGCACACTTGTAACGCTGTGAAAATCTGAGCGAGCGTGTCTAGAGTTGAGCGCGTAGAGAGAAGAGGTTGAGAGCGAGGGAGACATGACCGGAGCGCAGCAGCGTCTACCTGCGAGCAGAGGAAGACATGCAAATACATTTATTGTGCACGAAATAGGTTTTTGTTTACTCAAACTGAATTATTTTTTGCGAGTGTACATTTCTGTTCAAAATGCAATGTAATGCGCTTGCAAAATATAGTTCTCTGTGCTCAAAACATACAATTACTCGCTCAGGAATGTGACACATATGTAACGCCATAATTTTCGGCCGTTTTCGACGCACTTCTTTCAACATTTTGAGCTACCGCGGAAATGTCAGAGCGCGTCACGTGACGATTCTGAATGAATCACGTTGTCAGAAATTGGCATCAGCCAATGAGATTGCGCATTTTGAGTTAAATCCCCCCTTTTACTTTCACGATTGGTTGCTGATAAAAAGGAAATGACCATATTTGGATCCGACAGCATTGTAGAGGAGAAAGAGAGCTTTCCAACGGTATATGTGACGACAGGGTGCAGACAGCGATCGCGGAGCGGCGCGATGATTTAGAACGCCAACTTTTGTTGAATTTAGGTGAAATCTACCGCCGCAAACAGACAAAGTGGAGTAAAATAAAGACCTAAATGTGTATTTCGGACTTTATTTCACCACAAGTCTGAAAGAAGACATGTTATTGAAGTCAAATAACCCAAAATCTCAAAATTGACCAGTGAAAAAAAAACGATGTTTTTGCCTGCCGTGCTGCGCCTTAAAGAAACGTAATACGTCTCCATAGCAGCAGGCGGCGCTGCTCTGTATTGTTTCCATTAACAGTCTGATTATTTCCCAGAAAATGAGAACCGGCAGCTAATTGGACGAACGCGTCACGTGGTTCTTTTTCCTCCAGAAATTCTCAGCCAGACTGTCATGGCGGCTAGTTCAGAATACGATCTCATATTGGACTAAAATAGTTCACCGAAACGTGTTTTTGAAAACATTTGAAGAGAGAAATAGGCCGTGCAGCTGCTGAATCTGTCTTCATTTCAGATCTACAAAGGTCAGTTTTTGTCAGTCCGGTCCGGTCAGTCCGACAGCACGGGACACACTGAACAGACTCGAGTCACCGACCTCTCCAGACGGTCAGACAGCTGATTATCAGGCTGGTGTGTCAGCGCCCTGAAGCATATTTTGTCTGTAATTCATGGCTTTCAATAGAAATTTCCGGAATTTTGCCATAAAAATCTTTAAAGGCTGTTTTCTGAAAATGAGTTTTTTCTCACACTCTGAGTGAAGAATCTCCACTTCTGTAGCACCAACATCCACCAAAATTTACAGTCATATTCCTAACTATATTCTGAAGGTTTTTACAGAGGCATTAGTTGATATGTCATTCTTGGCCTTATTTATATGACATTTTATGCCTAAAAATAGGGCGGAAATTCATTTTTTAAGGCTATTGGCAGTATTTTCTGATTTACTGGGTAACAAAAGCAGAAATTCATAATCCCCTCTTTGAATGTCTTTTCATTAAATATATCAACAAAATGCAGAAAGAATTTTGAACCTTGTTTTTTTCAATGGTCAGATTCTTCGCTTCAAAATATGTACAAATTAATACATATTTAATTAGATATAGCCTAATTAGCATATTTAAACATAAGATTACAGAAGACTTGCAATACATTTATTTCTCCTATTCATGTGAGTAATCAACTGGTAAAGTTTCATGGTGATATCTGTAAGTTAAAAATGTTGCCCTATTCACCTGTAGTGTCTCGCCTTAACTAAAAGGTCTATCTCTGTAGGGATCCATCCCATAATGTTGTCAGACACTTAGAATAATAATCTGAGTCTGTCAGCAGCAACAACAGAACTTTTAGTGACTCTAACTGCTGCTGAACATTAGTCCTGTAGGGTTACATTACAGCTTGGTTCTGGTTTAATACTGGACCAGTTTCACAGATTGTTGTTCCATCAGACACTCAGACACACAAACATTAGAAAATAGAGTCCAGGTTGAAAAACACCCAAAGTTACCCTTTAACAGAGATGAAAATATTAGAAACCACTGGTCTTAAAAGTTTATCTGATTTTACACTAAAGTCTGATCAATTTAAGAGATTTTTCATTTTTAATTTCATGAAACTACCAAACCACTGTAAGACTTTACAATCATCTTAATACTGACCTGAGGGTTTCCAGTTTACAGTGTGGACTCTGAAGTCCAGCAGAGAGCTTCTTCACTCCTGAATCCTTCAGGTTGTTGTTACTCAGGTCCAGGTCTCTCAGACTAGAGGACTCAGAGCTGAGAACTGAGGACAGATCTTCACAGCTTCTCTCTGACAGATCACAGTAACTCAGCCTGTAAATAAATGTACACAATTAACAACATTGTTCTTAATGTTAAATGTGTCTGAGAGCCAGGTTTTTAGTTATGTAATCTTTTTATTTTCTCTGCCTAATTATTTTATTTTTATTTTTTATTTGTTTATTTATTTATCTCCAACAATCAACAATGTTGCAAGACATAAAAACATAAAATAAAACACAAACAATCAGAATCTAACAACAAAAAACAAAATAAAAATATAAAGGATTAGTTTGAGGAGGAGCAGGCAGAAGCAAATAGCTTATTTGGTCCTGCCCCTTATTTCACAAAATCATATTATACAAAGTAAAATAAATATGCAAATACAGCATACAATCTTTAGGTCTCACGATAATTTACAACAATACAATAATATACAACAATACCTTTAAATTACAAATTCCAATCCTTTATTTCAGTTTATTCTTTTCTGTATTGATCAAGTAATGATGTCTTTAATCTATTTTTGAACTGAATGATATTATGGCTCTGTTTGATGTCATTGTTCAGTCTGATTGTCTAAGAATATTTGTGTTGATCAGTCTGCCTTAAAGGGTAATTTTGGGTTTTTCAACCTGGACCCCATTTGTGTTTTTGTGTGTAAGTGACTGATTGGAACAACAATCTTGTAAATTGGTCCAGTATTAAATGAAAACGCTGTAACCAGCAGCTGTGACCTGAGCTGCAATGTAATCCTACAGGGGAAATGTGCATCGTCAATTTTGTCCACTAAAAGTTCTGTTGTTGCTGCTGACAGACTCAGATTATTATTCTAAGTGTCTGACAACATTATGGGATGGATCCCTACAGAGATAGACCTTTTTAAAACCTCTTTAAGACCTTTTTGTTTAACCAGAAAAAGCTCTGCTCTGTCTCCACTAGCACTAAACCCACCAGACTCCATTTAAAAAACTATACTTTTAGCGTGTATAGAGCCAACATATCTTCACATG
>NC_050191.1:30991202-30996202 GCF_008315115.2 Sander lucioperca | reverse complement strand
CGTGCTCTGGACGGACCAAAAAAAGAATAAATTAGGAAAAAAATAACAAAGTGTCGGCGTTCGGCCCAAAAAGCACGTCGGCCCACCGGGAAAGTACCCGGTATGCCAGATGGCCAGTCTGCCCTTGGCTCCTCCTCTCTTCACTGGTTACCAGTTGATGCTCACATCTACTTCAAGACACTAGTACTCTCATACAGTACACTAGTACTCTCATACAGTACACTATTACACTCATACAGTACACTAGTCCTCTCATACAGAACACTAGTACTCTCATACAGAACACTAGTACTCTCATACAGTACACTAATACTCTCATAAAGAACACTAGTACTCTCATACAGTACACTAGTCCTCTCATACAGTACACTAGTTGTCTCATACAGAACACTAGTACTCTCATTCAGAAACACTAGTACTCTCATACAGTACTTTAATACTCTCAAACAGTACACTAGTCCTCTCATACAGAACACTAGTACTCTCATACAGAACACTAGTACTCTCATACAGTACACTAATACTCTCATACAGAACACTAGTACTCTCATACAGAACACTAGTACTCTCATACAGTACACTAGTACTCTCATACAGTACACTAGTACTCATACAGAACACTAGTACTCTCATAAAGTACACTAGTACTCATACAGAACACTAGTATTCTCATACAGAACACTAGTACTCTCATACAGAACACTAGTACTCTCATACAGTACTTTAATACTCTCAAAGAGTACACTAGTCCTCTCATACACTACACTAGTACTCTCATACAGTACACTAGTCCTCTCATACAGAACACTAGTACTCTCATACAGAACACTAGTACTCTCATACAGTACACTAATACTCTCATACAGAACACTAGTACTCTCATACAGTACACTAGTACTCTCATACAGAACACTAGTACTCTCATACAGTACACTAGTGCATACAGAACACTAGTACTCTCATACAGAACACTAGTCCTCTCATACAGTACACTAGTACTCTCATACAGTACACTAGTGCATACAGAACACTAGTACTCTCATACAGAACACTATTACTCTCATACATTACACTAGTACTCTCATCCGGTACACTAGTACTATCATACAGTAGACTAGTACTCTCATACATTACACTAGTACTCTCATCCGGTACACTAGTACTATCATACAGTACACTAGTACTCTCATAGAGTACACTAGTACTCTCATACAGTACACTAGTACTCTCATACCGAACACTAGTACTCTCATACAGTACAGTAGTACTCTCATACAGAACACTAGTACTCTCATACAGAACACTAGTACTCTCATAGAGAACACTAGTACTCTCATACATTACACTAGTATTCTCATCCGGTACACTAGTACTCTCATACAGTACACTAGTACTCTCATAGAGTACACTAGTACTCTCATACATTACACTAGTACTCTCATAGAGTACACTAGTACTCTCATAAAGTACACTAGTACTCTCATACCGAACACTAGTACTCTCATACAGTACACTAGTACTCTCATACATTACACTAGTACTCTCATAGAGTACACTAGTACTCTCATACAGTACACTAGTACTCTCATACAGAACACTAGTACTCTCATACAGAACACTAGTACTCTCATACAGAACACTAGTACTCTCATAGAGAACACTAGTACTCTCATACAGTACACTAGTACTCTCATACAGTACACTAGTGCATACAGAACACTAGTACTCTCATACAGAACACTAGTACTCTCATACAGTACACTAGTACTCTCATACAGTACACTAGTGCATACAGAACACTAGTACTCTCATACAGAACACTATTACTCTCATACATTACACTAGTACTCTCATAGAGTACACTAGTACTCTCATACAGTACACTAGTACTCTCATACATTACACTAGTACTCTCATCCGGTACACTAGTACTCTCATACAGTAGACTAGTACTCTCATACATTACACTAGTACTCTCATCCGGTACACTAGTAGTATCATACAGTACACTAGTACTCTCATAGAGTACACTAGTACTCTCATACAGTACACTAGTACTCTCATACATTACACTAGTACTCTCATCCGGTACACTAGTACTATCATACAGTACACTAGTACTCTCATACAGTACACTAGTACTCTCATACAGTACACTAGTACTCTCATACAGAACACTAGTACTCTCATACAGAACACTAGTACTGTCATACAGAACACTAGTACTCTCATAGAGAACACTAGTACTCTCATACATTACACTAGTACTCTCATCCGGTACACTAGTACTCTCATACAGTACACTAGTACTCTCATAGAGTACACTAGTACTCTCATACATTACACTAGTACTCTCATAGAGTACACTAGTACTCTCATACAGTACACTAGTACTCTCATACATTACACTAGTACTCTCATCCGGTACACTAGTACTCTCATACAGTACACTAGTACTCTCATAGAGTACACTAGTACTCTCATACATTACACTAGTACTCTCATAGAGTACACTAGTACTCTCATACATTACACTAGTACTCTCATAGAGTACACTAGTACTCTCATACATTACACTAGTACTCTCATAGAGTACACTAGTACTCTCATACATTACACTAGTACTCTCATACATTACACTAGTACTCTCATAGAGTACACTAGTACTCTCATACATTACACTAGTACTCTCATAGAGTACACTAGTACTCTCATACAGAACACTAGTACTCTCATAGAGAACACTAGTACTCTCATACATTACACTAGTACTCTCATCCGGTACACTAGTACTCTCATACATTACACTAGTACTATCATAGAGACCACTAGTAAGCAGCTAAATGAATGTAATCTAATTAAATATAATGTAATGTAATATAATGTAATATAATGTAATGTAATGTAATGTAATGTAATGGTTGTGTTCTGTCAGTTCTGATCAAAGTTTGTGATGTAATGGTCTTCAGTTTAAGGAAACGTAATACGTCTCCATAGCAGCAGGCGGCGCTGCTCTGTATTGTTTCCATTAACAGTCTGATTATTTCCCAGAAAATGAGAACCGGCAGCTGATTGGACGAACTCGTCACGTGGTTCTTTTTTCTCCGTAAATTCACAGCCAGACTGTCATGGCGGCTCGTTCAGAATACGATCTCATATTGGACTAAAATAGTTCAACGAAACGTGTTTCTGAAAACATTTGAAGAGAGAAATAGGCCGTGCAGCTGCTGAATCTGTCTTCATTTCAGATCAACAAAGGTCAGTTTAACAGATTTTACTCAGATGTTGAGAGACTCATCTGCTGAGTCCCGTCTGTCCTGTCTCTGACTGTCCTGTCTCTAACTGTCCTGTCTCTGACTGTCCTGTCTCTAACTGTCCTGTCTCTAACTGTCCTGTCTCTGACTGTCCTGTCTCTAACTGTCCTGTCTCTAACTGTCCTGTCTCTGACTGTCCTGTCTCTAACTGTCCTGTCTCTAACTGTCCTGTCTCTAACTGTCCTGTCTCTAACTGTCCTGTCTCTAACTGTCCTGTCTCTAACTGTCCTGTCTCTAACTGAACATGTCAGGTCGGCCAACATGAAGGCCGACGGCTCCTCAGACGGCCGACAGCACGGGACACACTGAACAGACTCGAGTCACCGACCTCTCCAGACGGTCAGACAGCTGATTATCAGGCTGGTGTGTCAGCGCCCTAAAGCATATTTTGTCTGTAATTCATGGCTTTCAATAGAAATTTCTGGTATTTTGCCATAAAAATCTTTAAAGGCTGTTTTCTCCAAATGAGTTTTTTCTCACACTCTGAGTGAAGAATCTCAACTTCTGTAGCACCAACATCCACCAAACTTTACAGTCATATTCCTAACTATATTCTGAAGGTTTTTACAGAGGCATTAGTTGATATGTCATTCTTGGCCTGATTTATATGACATTTTATGCCTAAAAATAGGGCGGAAATTCATTTTTTAAGGCTATTGGCAGTATTTTCTGATTTACTGGATAACAAAAGCAGAAATTCATAATCCCCTCTATGAATGTCTTTTCATTAAATATATCAACAACATGCAGAAAGAATTTTGAACCTTGTTTTTTTCAATGGTCAGATTCTTCGCTTCAAAATATGTGCAAATTAGTGCATATTTAATTAGATATAGCCTAATTAGCATATTTAAACATAAGATTACAGAAGACTTGCAATACATTTATTTCTCCTATTCATGTGAGTAATCAACTGGTAAAGTTTCATGGTGATATCTGTAAGTTAAAAATGTTGCCCTATTCACCTGTAGTGTCTCGCCTTAACTAAAAGGTCTATCTCTGTAGGGATCCATCCCATAATGTTGTCAGACACTTAGAATAATAATCTGAGTCTGTCAGCAGCAACAACAGAACTTTTAGTGACTCTAACTGCTGCTGAACATTAGTCCTGTAGGGTTACATTACAGCTTGGTTCTGGTTTAATACTGGACCAGTTTCACAGATTGTTGTTCCATCAGACACTCAGACACACAAACATTAGAAAATAGAGTCCAGGTTGAAAAACACCCAAAGTTACCCTTTAACAGAGATGAAAATATTAGAAACCACTGGTCTTAAAAGTTTATCTGATTTTACACTAAAGTCTGATCAATTTAAGAGATTTTTCATTTTTAATTTCATGAAACTACCAAACCACTGTAAGACTTTACAATCATCTTAATACTGACCTGAGGGTTTCCAGTTTACAGTGTGGACTCTGAAGTCCAGCAGAGAGCTTCTTCACTCCTGAATCCTTCAGGTTGTCGTTGTGACTCAGGTCCAGGTGTCTCAGACTAGAGGACTCAGAGCTGAGAACTGAGGACAGATCTTCACAGCTTCTCTCTGACAGATCACAGCCCCACAGCCTGTAAATAAATGTACACAATTAACAACATTGTTCTTAATGTTAAATGTGTCTGAGAGCCAGGTTTTTAGTTATGTAATCTTTTTATTTTCTCTGCCTAATTATTTTATTTTTATTTTGTA